>NC_051270.1:3032914-3115414 GCF_015220745.1 Sebastes umbrosus | reverse complement strand
ATCACAATGGTTTAAGACAAAAATCAAGATTTTTATTTTCATAAATAACTGTATTTATTATATATATATATATATATTTATTATATTAATATAAATAAACATTTCATCCCTGACATTGTTGGCTTAAAAGTGTTTAGTCAGTTTCACGACAATTTACACTTTTATTAACAAATAAGTGATGAACAGATGAACAAGTGTGTGAAAGAGAGTTACAGAGGTGAAAAGTGTATTTATTTATTTATCTGTTAATTTGCTTCCTCATTGCATAAAATGAGGAAGGGCACCCATCAGCATTTTATTTTTTAAATTATTACTATTATTATTATTATTATTATTTTTTTTTTTTTTTGAGGAAGATGGCGCCCTATAGGCGACCACCTAAATGGCCTATGCCTTAAGCCAGCCCGGCAATTAAATTATTCTGTGATGTTGTCGTACTGTATAATTGATAGACATCTTACCGTTAACTAATAACTAGCATTTTGAAAAAAAAAAGTTGTACCTTATCTGTGCAATATATCCTTTGATGCAATATATACCTCAAGTGCAACTACCTTTGTTTACATTTTATTTACATCTACCCTACCTATTTTACAAGTGCAATTACCTCTGTTTACATTACATCTATTTTACCTATTTCATTCCTCAAGTGTAATACCTCTGTTTATATTTATTTATTACATCTACTTTACCGGTTTATTCCTGTTTTATTTGCTTTATAACTGTGTGTGTTTTACCTGTTATATGTTTTATCTGCCTCGTTTAGTCTTGTCAAGTATTTGTTTTAAAGCACTGACCAGAAGTGGCAACTATGAATCTCGTTGTATTTAATACAATGACAATAAAGCTTTCTATTCTATCTTTATTGTTTTGCTTTATTTGCACTCTTTTCTTCTTTGTACTGCAACCGCAGCACAACAATTTCCCTCTGGATTAATAAAGGTCTATCTTATCTTATATTCAACGTCATATCAAGATGACACCCAACTTCACCCATCTGTTTTGAGGAAAAGCACACAGGGCAGAAAAAAGTAGAGAATTTGGTCAGTATGACCAAAATCTTCACCATAACCTCCAGTGAGGACACCAGATAAAACTCAGGTCTGGGCCAGCTATGACCAATATTCAATCCAAAATAATCAGGTAAGCAATACAGAATAACTTCATAATAAATAAATAAATAAAAAGAGCAATGGACACCGCGGCGGTTGCAGCATTATTAGGCAACATGAATCAAATTAAATGACACTTTAACATCAGAATAATATAAATTATTTCTCTCCTGTCCCTCTCTGTACAGTGAGTAAATGAGTGTGTTGTTGTACTCACCTGCCTGACGTCTTCCTCTTTAATCTGCTCCAGGTTCAACTTCTTTACGTGATCATTCTCAAAGAATAATATATAACCAGTACACCACTCAGCCTGAAATCATTCTTGAGGATCCACTGGGAGCATTTCAGCATTTAGCATATTGTATTCACCTGTTGGTCATCATGGGTGTGTTTGTTTTGGGTCACTTAACGTATTAGCCGGGTGGTGCATTAAATCAGTGATTAATTAAAGGTAGAGACAACCTTTTACTTACTGAGTCGATGTACAATAAGGCTAAGCTTTTAAGACAGACAGGTAAACAGACCTGCAGCTTCTTCTCTGCTGCAGCTGCTGATTTATCACCTTTCATTTGTTCCATTTTCACACAGTTTATCAGGATATTTTCATATATTAATATGTTTATCTGATTTATCTACTATCTTGTTGTTGTTGTCTGAGAGATGATGAGAAGCCAACAACAACGTGAACGTTTACGATTAGTAAATTACCTCCTCCTCGTTCTATTCCTGTCTGTAATAAGAGGTTTACTTGTACTTTAATACAAATAGCTCTTCAACTACAGTCACAGATTTCCTGCGTCTCCAGACTTCTCAGGTCCACCTTCCAGTAATCTGATTAAAGATCAAGATCTCACCTGCTGGTGAGAAAAGCATCAGTGCTCTGCTCTCTGGTTTACCAGGTTCATCCTTCAGGAGATTAGTGTGGTCGAGAGGAGTCAGAGGAATGGCACCGGGGTCGGAGAGGCATCGTTGTCGTAATAGCAACCCCTTCATCCTGCTGTATACGACTGATGGATGTTTGACTGTTTGGAGCTCTCATCAGCTGTCAGTTCCTCGGGGACGTGATGTCGGGACGCTGTCTTCGGTCTCAGGTGAGACTCTGCAGGATGCATCAGGTGTTTAATGGTGAACGCTCCAAACTTGCGCTAAATTTTGGCGAGGAAAAACTGTCATAGCCTTTTTCACAGCGGTCCCTTGACCTCTGACCTCCAGATATATGAATGAAAATGGGTTCTATGGGTACCCACGAGTCTCCTCTTTACAGACATGCCCACTTTATGATAATCACATGCAGTTTGGTAGTTTTCTAAAATGGTGTATTTGAATATTTCTGCATACTAAATTGTGTGTCACTGTAAAGCTGAGACTCTTGTGGATCCACTGAGCCCAACTGTATTCATATGTGATGATGTTAGTCCCCATAGGAGACATTTCATTCTTTTTTTTAAACTTGACCTCACAGTATAAAATGACCTGTGGTGACCTCTAGGATAATCACAGCCTCATGAAACTTTACAGCCACAAACTAGAGACCTAGAGCATTCAGAGGATGGATGGCTTTCCTAGCTAGATTGATCAATAAGGGGGTTTTTGAGCAGTTTACACAACAGAAGTGCTCGCCATCCAATCGTCAAAAAATGCAATTCTTGTAGAAATCTCCAAAATGTCAAAAGTATTTGAAACCAAATCACAGCATGGCTTTTTCTATGGTGTTCCTCAAGGTCTTGTTGTCTTAATGGGGTATTTTGGAGGGATTATTGATCATTTTTATCAATTCTTGAGTGGTAAAAAAATGGTTAAATCAAGCACCAAATCTGTGTAACAAATGGTATCGACCCCTAAATTGCTGCAACAACTTATGAGACGTAATAGAGCATGAGGATGACCATCATATACTTCTATCATAATGTTCTAAACCCTTCTACACTTTCACAATTTATTTTAATTGATTAATTAATTTGTATTTCTTATTAATAACTAGAACAATTTAACACACAGTGCTGTGCTGCATCTCAAATTAATTTTCAGGTTCCCAGCTTTCAGATGATGTACACCACTTCTATGTGACATCTACTGTTGACTATTTATCTCCCCCTAAATATCCTCTTTCCCTCTAAAAAAAAAGAGGGCAGAATGATAAGGGGTTAAAGAGACAGGTGCACAAATGGAGCGTTTCAGTCCGGTTTATTCAGACAGAAAGGATGAGAACAATAGTGTGTTTTTTTTAACATTAAAGCATGCAAACATGTTCTGGTATACGAGTATGAACCTGAAAATGAGCATGATGTGTCCCCTTTAAAGAATGTGGTACAGATTCAGACTCTTTTAATAATCTGTCCACAGCATATGATTCATGCCACAGTTATGAATGGGTCATTGTGTTTCTATGGGAAGGACAACTCGTATTGCTTTCAGCTACATCATTTACAACACCCGGCTTTTTATCCACCTACATCTATAAAAAACAATGCTGGTCACAAACCGTTACCTCATTGTTTCGCTCAGAAAGAGTCCCACATGAATCATGAATGAGTCATTTTACTTGTCCTTTTTTTTCAGTAAACAAGCTTGGATTCCAGCCATCTGTTATTGCGCAAGCCTATTGAAACCATAGATTGAGCGGTTTCACTGAAGCGGCTATTTGCATCCGCCTATTTGCCCCTTGTTTGTCCTCCTTTGGCACGGCCTCCTCTCCCACAAGGCAGCAGCAGCAATTATCTGAGAGAGAGAGAACGGGGCCCCTTCAGGAATGCCGCTCAGAGCAACACGTGTTTATCACAGCGAATTACTGGTTTTACAACCGCTCATGTTGGAGGGAATAATCCAGAGTGAGATTAAGGATATTATGTGTTGTTTTTAAACTTGTGAAGACGTTCTTGGTCCTTAAAATTTGTCACATAATGTGATTGTTTTAACAATATCTGTTCTGGAGGAGGACGTGTTCATGAGACAAATATCTAAATGTAAAATGCAGTTTATGAAATTATAAATAGTCAAGCCAATTAATTTATCTATATAGCCCAAGATCACAAATTTGCCTCAAGGGGCTTTACAATCTGTACATCATACAACAACCTCCGTCCTTAGAACCTCGATTCAGATAAAGAAAAATGACCCAAAAAAAAACATTTAACAGTGAAAAATGGAAGAAACTTCAGGAAGAGCAACCTGGGCGGACGGAAAGGAAATAGATGTTGTGTGTACAGCATAGACCAACAAGTAAAATTACAGTATAGACATATAGACTAGGGCTGTCAATCAATTAAAATATTTAATCATGATTAATCGCACATTTTTTTATCTGTTCAAAATGTACCTTAAAGGGAGATTTCTCAAGTATTTAATACTCTTATCAACATGTTAGTGGACAAATATGCTGCTTTGTGCAAATGTATGTATATATTTATCACTGGAAATCAATTAACAACACAAAACAATGACAGATATTGTCCAGAAACCCTCATAGGTACAGCATTTAGCATAAAACAATATGCTCAAATCATAACATGGCAAACTGCAGCCCAACAGGCAACAACAGCTGTCAGTGTGTCAGTGTGCTGACTTGACTATAACAAACTGCATGTGATTATCATAAAGTGGTTTTTAGCTGTGGGTGTTAGTATGTGTGGTGCCTCCTGTGTACACAACTCTTCTACTCTTCAGACTAATAATCCTACAACTGATTCTGTTAAACGTCTCTGAGAAGCTTCATTCACCGGGTTTGTGAGTCCAAGCCTCTTAGCCGAGTTTCTTATTTAACCTCTAATTTGTTACTTAGTTCCTAGAAAGTGAACCTGGACAGACTCTGTGGCTCTTAATGACGTAGTATAATGACATTTTGGCTCAGGCTGCTGTTTTCCAACAGCCAGCATGTACAGAGGAGGTGTCGTCCTAAAAACAACTCATCCTACTGAAGCAGACAAACGTGACATTTCTGTCGTCACTTGTTCTCTAGTTGTTTTTTCTCATCGCTTCTCGATCTTTGAAACTAATTTTATTCTTTTCTCTTCTCTGAATAATAATGTCATTTTGAATAGTATCTTTACCAATAATACAAATAAGACATGTCATCCAGGAATAAGTTAAGGAATTTTGTTCTATTTTTACACACGTAAATAAATTGAGTGATCATTAGAAAGCTCCACAATATTTCTAACAATCAGATTTTACTGACGTTTCAATAAATGTCTCCTTTGCAGTGAGACATCTCCAATAATGTTTAATACACTATGATGTGTAACAGGCTTAACACATATTATTCTTTTCATATATTTGAATAATAATAGACCTGTTTTTTAGTAATTGTTGTAAAATCTTTACATTGGTCTGTATGTGTCCTACTGGTAGAGGTATCGATGAGATCACAATTTGCTTTAAAAGAAACAAACAATGTTTTATGTCTTATTTTCCTCATTAACAAATTCCTGTTATAGCCCAAGAGACTTATAAAAAAAGATACTACAAAAGTTAAGAATCATAAATATAAACTAGATAAATCCAAAATAATAAATATGAAAAATATAATTTAAAAAATATGTAAAATATATCTGTTTTTAAAATGAGAGAAGTTGTGTGTATTTGAAACAAAGAGGGTGATATGTGCAAAATATTGACTGAGGAGTGTGCAAAAGTTCACAGTATAAAGAAATAAGAATATGTGCGATGTACAGAGATAATAATCCTTAAAGGTCCCATATTATGCTTATTTTCATGTTCATAGTTATTTATAGTATTTTAAATAACAGTATTTCTGTTTCTACTAGAACATGTTTACATGCTTTGATGTTCAAAAAAACCTTTATTTTCCTCGTACTGTCTGCCTGGATATGCCCCTCTGTCTGAAACACTCCGTTTTAGTGCATTTTAATGGAATAACAACGGAACTGCGTTGCTAGGCAACAGCTTGGGTCCATGTTTACTTCCTGTCAGCTGATGTCATTCACATACACTGCAACCGGAAATAAACCGGGACACATTTAGAACGTTTACGTTTAAAACTGTGAAATGGTCTAAATATTGTAGATTTGTGACCTCACAAAATTACAGAAATCCTGACGGCTTGTTTCAAAGTTTCTGGATACGGGCTGTGTGTATTTCTCCATGGATTGAGTGTTTTGATACTTTCACAAGTATTTATATATGACTAAAACCTGCTTTATAATATAAAAGACATGAAAATCTCACTTTTTACAATATGAGACCTTTAATATAATAATAATTTTGCAAAATTTCATAGCATTGACTGATGTTTTGAGGAGTTTTTAGATCTTATTTTGAGATTAAATTGAGTTGACAGAAGGCCGACATGTATGTTGATGGTTTTGCATAACAACAACGAGATTACAGAGAGAAATATTATTTTGAGAGCTCAGTTTCATCTGTATGAGAAACATAAGTACAGCCATTTTTTCCTCTGATTAGAAATCTGTTGGTGCATCACCTGCTGAGTAATCTAAAGTCAACAGGTCAGACTGAATTCATCATTTCATCTGGCCTCTATTACAGCTCTGTGGAGGAGAGAAAGTGTGCTACCAGGTGGCGACTCAGAGAGTATAACAGGCCGCAGATATTAACGTCCTGTCTGTGTCGGTGAAGGTCATCCTGACTGAGAGGAGGGCTGGACAACCACGGGATTATCCCGGCGCTCCGCCCTGCACACTAACCCAAATCTAATCTCACTCTCTTCTCATGCACTGTGCACTCAGCGCTTTTTCTTTTTCTATTTACGTTATATTTATTGTTTTTAAGAGTATAATTAAAGAGGGTAAAAAGGAAATGAAAATAGAGCCTATGTAGAGAGTTCACATTCTATTTAGACAACATTATTTATGCCTTTTTAAATTTATTTATATCTCAACCATTTCCTCCAGCCGTTTGCAAATTAATCTTCCTTCATTTTCAACCTATATGTGAGATTCTCCATCACTAGGATATCATCTGTAATGGTCAGCCATTGTTTGTAATGTGGTGCATCAGGTGCATCTGCCTTTTTTTCTGGCAGCGAGGAGAATCTGGACCAAGTCTCTGTCTCCTACATGCACAGTTCCTTTCAAAAGGTTGTATTTTCATGCAACTCCAAAAAAAATGTGTAGTTTGTTCCCATGTGTATATGCATTGCATTGTGGGAACAAGATCCTCCGCTTTGGCTCGGTACGAAGGATGTCCTGTAAATCAACAGAAATTTACATTTTAGGGTTGAAGAAAATGTCCGTAAACTTAACGGAAAATGTCCTGGTCATTTTCTACCAGGACATTATCTGTTTTTCTACGGATTATTTTCTTAGAGTGATACAGCAGCTAATATTAGTACGGACAGCTAACGTTAAAGTGGGATATTGAAGTCACATGGAGCCGTAACTCAAATATTGGGTTGGCTAGCGTAGCCCTACACACCAGACATACGGGTACTTTGTAAAACGTCAAGGCCACGCCCCTTTTTGGAGGATAGAAAACTGAAGATCCCATTCATACACTCTAAGAAAAAAATCCGTAGAAAAACAGAAAAAGTCCTGGCAGAAAATTACCGGCACATTTTCCATTAAGTTTACGGTTTAAATAAACGTTGTGTTTTATACACACGTCTAATAACTATTTGGCGACCTTGCCTGATCCTGAGCGTTCGTTCTCTGATATTGCTTCTCCAGACATCCTCTAAATCTAATGGAACAAAGTGAATGTGACCTTTCATGACAACAGTGGATTAAAATCATTTGAAAGCTAAAACATTACATGTAACTCATTTTTTATTCTCTGCCTGGTTCCATTAGAGCCCCCAAAAACAAAAAATCCATCGTCCCCGTCTATTATTAAGCCGTGAGCAAGTCTACTAATGCACGCCGGCTTTTACTGCGGTTCCACCGTCCAGTCCGTCCTACTTCACTGTTTCTGGGTCGGCTATGATAACTTGTTGGGATTATGGACGTGGCCTCTTTATGTGAGTGACACACGGACTCACAGACCTGGACCAGGTCTGGGGATGAAGGGGGGTCTGTAGGTAGATAAGGGGCTGTGAGGTGTCAGGCATCAGCATGTAGAAATCACACGGGGTTAATTGTCTAAATCTGGATTAAACAGGAGTATTGCCCAATCCCATTGTACTGGGGTTTGTGCAGCGCTGGGGGAAGGGACGGGAGGGACAGATGGGACGGACACATGGTCCCTGTCGACCTCCTCCTCCTCCTCCTCCTCCTCCTCCTCTTCCTCACCCCCTCCTCCCCTCACAGACTCTTTGCCTAATCTGAGCGGGTAGGACGGGGGAGGATGGGGGGAGGGCACCGGGCATTCGCCACCACCTCTCCCTCTTTTCTGGCAGCACCCAACACAGCCGCAGAGCCAAAGCACACAGGATATGGGCACAAAAACAACTTATTCCCCTGCGAGGCTGGACTGAGAGCAGCCTGGACCCGGTGCTCATGATCAGGCTCTCGGCTACAGGGAGCCCGGCCGGACTGGATTTACTGCTAATCCAGAATAAGGAGCATGTAGGGAACAAACCTGCTGCTGGACTTTCTACTTCTTCTTCTCGTCATCGTCAGGCCTGTTAGAAAGTTGTGTTCTGGCCTCTCTGAGAGATGTGAGGATGCCATCTTTACAGGCGTGCTGAGAGAACCTGTGTGTGCTGGAGGTTCATGGCCAAATGTAGAGTCGTCGCGGCCGATGAGAAGCAGTTTATAGGCACAATGTCGGCCTCTCAGGGGATGAACCGCAGCGGCGCCTACAACTACTTCCTCAACATGGTGGCCTATCAGGTGAGAGCTGAGCAGGAGGAGGTCACTGCAGCTGGAGGTTGCCAATTTAGTACTGATTGTAACACAAAAACAGTAGAGGATTATTTATTAACTCTGGAGTTGATTTTATTGATAATAATACTGGTAGAGGGAATTTATTATTTAGAATGCTACAGACATATTGTGAGATTTTTCTTATCAAGATATTTATTTAGCGACTGAAGAAATGTTTTATTATTTATAAAGTATTTATTTTTTTATTGCACAAGCAAAAATTATTATATTAAAGACAAAAATAAATAATAATAAAAAAAACAAAGTGTTAAATCAGGAATTAAGGTACATAAATATTCATAAAGATATCGTTTTTTTTATTAAACAACATTTTACTTCTTTATTTAAGTAAAAGTAGCAATGCCACAATTTAAAACTACATTACTACTACTACTATTGCTACAAAACTACACAACTACAATACTCCATTACAAGTACATGTCCTGCCTTCAAAATAAAAGTAAAACATAAACCTAAAGTATCAAAAGTTAAAGCACTTGTTATGCAGAAGGGTTCCCCTGAGGGTTATTTTACTACATATTATATTATTGGATTATTATCATTAATGCATTAATATGTAAGCAGCATTTTAAGGTTGTGGCTTGACATGGAGCTACTTTTTAAACAATTTCAAAATAAATTTATAATGCATCATATTTTATAAACTAATCATATATTTTGTGTGTAGAATCTGCAAAGTAAGTTGTAACTAAAGTTGTTAAATAAATGTAGTGGAGTCAAAAGTACAATATGTCCATCTGAGATGTAGTGGAGTGGAAGTATTAAGTAGCATAAAATAGAAATACTCAAGTAGCTCAAAATTGTACTTCGGTAAATATACTTAGATATGATGTTCCACCGCTGTATCTCTCACTGGCAAAGGTTGATTTTCATGTTTTAACTTCCAGGTGTTGATCAAAACATCAGGAAGAGCTGCACAATTTAATCAGCAATAAACACTGCCTTTATGAAGCTTGTAATATTATTTTTTATTTAGTTGAAGTTGCGTCAGAGAGGCGTTGATACAGAATCAACGGGAATCGTGGAGCATTCTGGGGCGGCGACGCCATCTTTGGAGGGTAGCGTACGGAGCCATACAGTAGATTGTCATTATCTGTCACTGGTCAATTCATCTGTCATCTGTTAATCGCTCATCATCGTAAATGTGTAAAGTATGTGCCAAAGACGAATGTATACATGTAAATTTCATCAACTATAAAACAGTTGATGATATTGATCCTTATGAATTCGGAGTACCTTGACAGTTTGCCACCCGTTACGATCACTGATGTGTTTTGGCGTTAGTGAATCAGCAGCTCAAAATATGTTAATCTTTGGAGGCCGACGTCAAATTTACAAACGTGTAGGTCTATATGACATTAAGATCTACATTAAATGCCAACTACACAATCATCCGGACAAAGATAAGCTAGCAAATGTTTTTTTATCGCGAGGGATTGCCTTGCTTCCCAGCATTGGACGCTTGATGGGCTGCTACTAGACACGAGGCTGACACCTGATTGGACGAAAGCTTTCCCTCTGCTCTCAACTTTCAAACTGGAACCAACATGGCGGCTCGTTTGGAAACTTCTCTTATATCACAAAAATAGTTTACCAAAATGTATTTCTGAAAACATTTGAGTCGAAAAAAAAGCCACGCTGCTAAGTCGGTCTTCATTTTGGACAGTTAGTTTAAATTGGGAATTTAAATTGGGAGTTTCCAGAGGCGGCAAGTCGCGCCAGACACCCCTGATTTGAAAAAATAGCCTAGACCTAAACTTTATGCAAATGAGTAGCGGCCAACTTAAAAGTCTGTCTCTCGAAATGCAACACTGCACTACCAGAATGCATTGCACAGCAGTGCTTGGGAAGCATGGAAAAGACAGATCCTGTGGACTTTGTTCTCTTATTTCACGAAAATAGTTCACCGAAATGTGTTTCTGAAAACATTTTATGTGAGAAATAAGCCGTGCAGTTGATATATCTGCTTTTATTTTGGATCAACAAGGCTTAGTTTAAAAGTTTCTCAGAAGTTTCCAGAGGTGGCGAGTCGCGCCGGACGCCCCTGATTTGCATAAAGTAGCCAAGACCTCCACTTTATGCAAATGAGGAGCAGATGACGTGACGGTCGACGTGACGGTCTTTTTCACCTTCCAATAACGGCCGACTTGCTGTCGGTGACGTCACGTTCTGAGGAAAAGTCAGTGGATCGCCAAAGTTATTACAATTCATCCCGAGGTGGATGTGAACATCTAAACCAAATTTTACGGAAGTTCTACTATGATCTGTTAACATCGTCATTGTATGTAGCCTACCTTTTGAAAGATGAGCTTGTGTTTGAGCCACTTTTACACAAAATGTTAGATGTTTTAGATAAACATTTTAGAGGTTTTATCACAGAATGTAAAACAGGAATTAGACAATAGGCCTACCTGTCTGGGAAACATGTTGGTTGCATGCCGCTTGTGGTCCCATTCCTCTCACAGTCAGTCAGGTCGCCTAATGATGACGTATTTAAAGCAACTGAGTCAAGAGAATCATGGGAAATGAAGTCCTATGTGCCGTTATCCTGTAATTTAACACTTGTTGCTGCTGTTCTGCAAAACTTTTACAAAAGTTTTGCAGAACAGCAACTCGTCATTTTTACTCTCTGACTCTATCAGCGAGTCTCTGGTACATGACCTTAACTGACCACTGTTTTTTAACTCATCAAGAATGATGTTTATGTTCTATAAAACCCCAGATATACAAACAAAATACAAAAATATGTACTTAAATATCTGTCACATTGTGTACAGTACAACGTGATGGCAGAATGTGTTTGGTGCATGTTGAGGATTTTAGTTTATTTTGTATGAAATAAATCAGAATCAGAATTAAACATTATTCACCAATTTATTTTGCCTACAGGCGTCAGAATAAAATAAAATAAAATAAAATAAGAAAACAATAGAATACACTTAGGTTACTTAAGCTAAAAATATTTTTTTTAAATTAGAAAAAATAATGTATTTAGTGTACAGAGACTGACAACAACCATGACAAAGTTTATTCACAACTTCTTTTTTTGAGTGATATAAAACAATACTGAGAATATTAAAGCTATGTGCAGATAAATTATTATATTTCTTTTTTACAAACACCATACGTAGTTAAAGTGAGAAAAGAAAACATAAAACAAAACAAACAAAGAAACAAAGTTATAAAACAGAAGTTATATTCATTAAAAAAAACAAATATTCTATAAGACCTAAAGTAAGATATAATGTTTCCATAAATAATACACCTTTAATTTATGGAGAAATGACCTCTGCTTGTAGATTTAATCACTCAGTTACACTGGAATTCCTGTTTCATCCCAAATCAATTTACTGAATTTTGAAATCAATAACTAAAATATTATAAAACATTTATAAAGTTGCTGCTGTATATGATGGAAGGGAAAGTGGATCACTGGGGAAAGTGATTCATGCAGGATTAGCTCTCAGATTAGCTTCTTGAATACTCAGAAGGATGCAGGAGATCTTATAATCATGCAGACAAACAACTGGAGTGAGTCCTGCTCTGTGTGTCTGGGAAATATAATATATAATATATGTGCATATATAATAAATGTGCTGTGTATTGACTAATCCTTGGTGCTGTCCGTGGTGCTGAAGTAGCACATGAATTTGTAATTTTGACTTTTTCTCTGAGTCCCTCCTGTCAGTTCCGTCTTGGATCTATAATATTCTCTAAACTACACTGTAAAAAAATTAATAAATATATTATTTATAATAATAAATAAAAATAAAATAACGAAATGTTGTAGATTTACAGATATTTGCAGTAATTTAAAGGTTTACTCTTAAAATTACAAATAATATATTATTTTTATATATATTATGTATATATGAATATTGTGTTTTTTAATGGCATTTCTTTCTGTATTTACATAGATTTTAAATGTAATTTTACATTAAATGTGAGGTAATATTTTATAGATGTTTCCTGTTCATGTCAATTAAGCAATGCATGTAAAATTACAGGAATCATTCAAAGTGATTTTCCATAAAATTCCAGGTCATTAAGCATGTGTTTAAAAAGTGATTTTATATTTTTTAATGGTAATTAATAGTATTCAAAAATGAAAATAACTGATTTAAAGGCAATTTACTGTAAATTATTGTAGAAAGACAATTAAAAATAAGACTGTATCACGAGGAGCTAAAAAAAAGAATGAGGCTCTGCTTTATTCCTCAACACGTAGTGTTCACATCAGACCTGACACACTGCTCTTCTGACCTATATACTGTATATACTGTATGACCCACTCTATTATTTGTACTCAGTAGCTATTTTTAAATCACAGTTATTATTCTGTGTTTGTACCACATCTGAGCTCCCTCGCTTACTACAACAACTTATTAATCCTGCATATAAAGCTTAAACCAGGCCAGAGGACAGACGTCTGTGCAGCGGTTAGAGAGGTCATAAAACACCTGGCTGTCTGCGACATGGCTCAATAAAGGTTATACATTTAAAAAAAAAAATGGAATATTTTAATTTTGTTTATTTGTTGTTTTGGACAGCACCAATGTTCAGCATTGTGTTATTGACGACCTACAGTATATCTCTGCGTGTAAATTCAGCCCCATCGTCTGTGAACGAGAGATTAACATATATAAAATAAATATGATTTGATTCAGGATTTATGGATTAAATTGAAAGGTTGAATAATCAGTGATTTTGTTTTAGGTTGGAAACATACAAATTAAGGCACCAATCGGTGCACGTAGTGGATCCAACAGAATCTCATGTATTTAATCTTTTTCTAAGTCGTGCACGGTGAGGGATGTTGGCGGCATCTTCTGAGGAATTAAATTACATTTGTGTAGCACTTTTATTTATTAAAGGGCGGGTCCATTATTTTTTTATATCATTATCATTATTCTGTAGCTTCCCAGCGGTGTTCGTATGTTTTAGCGTCAAAATATTATTTCCCGTCAAGGTCTTCTAAAAACTTTTTCCCACGTGACCTGACGTAGGTTTCTGCATGATGACGCTGCTACATGTACAGTATATATACATCCTTATAGCTGTACATACTGCTGTGGACGCCACGTTAGTTTGGATCCGAGAGTCACACAATAACAGACAAACTAACCGATCGATGCAGCGGTAGACCAGCAACTCCCGTGTTCTGAGAAGTAAAATTACTGTTTTTGTGAATGTAGTCTGGTGGCTTTGATGACAGCGATGTAACAGCTTCAGTTCCCTGTCAGAAAGGGCCGTCTGACGGCGAGGTAAAGAGGTGAAAATTATAAATATAGCGTACAATTAAAATGATATAGATTTGTTTTGGGTGGTTTCACAGACGCTTTACCTCGGCGTCAGACAGCCCTTTACTGACGGGGCTTCTCTTCACAGCCGCCAGACTCCATTCACAAAAACAGTAATTTTACCTCATGGAAAGCGGGAGAATACATACAACCCCCACTTCAAAAAATCCCAAATAACTCTTATCCATAACCTTATTGATTAGCTTACTGTGGTAACAGCTGAGTGGGTTTTTCCATTTGAAAAAACAGAGAAATATGCAGATGGACCGGCCCTTTAACAAAGTCTCAAAGTGCTTTACAGAAAAACAAAGAACACACAAAGCAAACAAGTGCAGCAAAGGCAAATGGAAGCAAAAATAAACAATGAAAGCATAAAAACAAGGAGCAAAAATATCTAAAATGGCAAGAAAAGAACAGTAAAACCAGAAGAAACATATCTAATAAGTAATAAGTAAATACAAATATAGTCAAAGGTGTCACAGGGTCACCAAACAGACAATGATTGTTTCCTCTTGGCGACGTTTTTTAGATGCTGAAGGATCTGATGCGTTGCAGCAGCGTGACCAGTCCAGATAAAGAGACAACATTTCTGTGGACTAGAGACAATATTTGGTCAAACTATCCCTTTAATCATCTGTTACAGGATCAAATCATTTTTGAGCTACTGTACATGATTAAAACTCCTTTTTTATTTAGTCTTCCTTTCGATGAGAAGACATTGGATAACCTTCTCTGCATTATTCATCAGATTATGACGTGCACGTGATGAGTAATATAATATATCTGCAGCATTCATAAACACAGTGCAGTATGGAGGCAGTTCTCATGTGTCCTAGAGTGATTTTTGCTTTGCATTTTACGTCATGTGACTAATTTCCAGATGTTGAAAATCACTGAACATGAAAAATACCACTTGCAAACAGCTGGAACTGCTTTTTTTCTCCATCCCATTCATCCATACATCATGTTGTGACCCTGACGATGCCGTCAGACCTCCAGACTGTAATCTGCAGAGTTTGCTGCAGGCATCAGACAGATGTGCGTGCACGTCTTTGCCTCCTTAGATTTAGTTCAGGATCAGCGGTGATGTGGCTGACGTCCAGTTGTCAACAGTCCCGATTTATCAGAATCAGAACCAGCCAGATGCTGCTGGACTCATTAGATTAATCTGCCACCGGCCGGCCGCCTCGCTGCCAAACGCTCAGTCAGTATAAGTTGTCTGACACAGTGACCTCAGAAAGTCTTCAGACTGACTGAGTTTGAACTCCTGGACTCACTATGCATCTGAAGTCTGAAGTATTAGTCTATTTTAGATCCATAGTGCAGATGACTGGTTAAAATATGTTAGTTTTATTATAATTTTTGCGACATTTTGCATTTATTTGACAGTCAACAGTTCTGTCAGTTTGGACTCATTGCCTGCTCTCTGGAACAATTAATCTGCTGAATATTTTTCATTTATTGCATGTATAAAATGTCAGAAAACAGTGAAAGAAATTCCCAGAGTCCAAGGTGACATCTTCATATCATATGTACCCAAATATATTTAATTTACAATAATATATATTTATCAGAGAAGCAGTAAATCCTCACATTTTAGACAGTGGAACCAGTAAATATTTGTTATTTTTGCACTACTAAAAGCACATAAAGATAATAAAAAGTCTGCTCATCTTATTCCATCTTGGACATTTAATATTTTGCAGAAGGATGACATGTTTATACCTACATACGGTCTATTTGTTGAATCCTGTATTTGGATTTTTAACAGTAGAGATCACCCAAAGCACTACACACAACTCAAACAAGTTGTAAAACTCTGATATTACTTTTTGTATCACATGGAAATTTATGTCTCGGAATATTAAAGAAATGCTATAGTGCTATAAATAAAAATTGCCATTAATCCTTCTAGCCCCTTAGTAAAGATTAAGCCAGTACGAGCGGTGGTCATCCTGCACTTTTTGCAACTTACTTTAATTTACTGACACACAATGCATAAAGTAAAGTAAATTAGTATACTCTTGGCCTCATGGATGTATGAAAACCCCAGACCTCCCCTCTTCACCCTTCCTCTTGAGTTGAGGATGTGTTTCCTGTCAGGTGGAAGTCCTGTTAGACTGTCTGCTGAGCTGATGTCTCCGTCCTCTCCGTCCTCAGATATGCTGTTGCTGCGGACCGGCTCCCTGCTCGCTCTGCTGTGCCTTCTGTCCTCCGGTCAGGTCCTCCACCAGCACGAGGGTCATGTACACCCTCTTCCACATCATGAGCTGCGCCGTCTCCTGCCTCATGCTGTCCCGCACCGTCTCCGAGCTCGTCAGGGAAAATGTGAGCTCTGGATCTTATCCTGCACGACACAACATCACAGAAATCAACTGATATATAACATACAGTTATATCCTGCTAGAGAGCTGGCAACAAAACAAGAGAACTGTATAATCATAGTTCCTGACATAATTAACTGAAACACAATCAGAGTAAGCAGCAAGCAAGAGGCCCTAAAGTTTAGCTCTGCAGTTCTTTTATACCTCAAGATGGTTTGTGATTGTCAGAACAGGATGACAAACAACTGAGACACATTTTAAAGGGGATATATGAAAAAATCACCCAGGCAGACAGATACACACCTCCATGGCTGCAGTAGTAGATATAATACAGTGTGTGTGTGTTTCAGGTGCCTTTCTTCAACATGGTGTGTGACCAGGCGCATGGCGGGGGCCACTGTGAGATGCTGGTGGGCTACTCGGCGGTCTACAGGGTCTGCTTTGGCACTTCTTGTTTCTACCTGATGATGGCGATCTTCCTCATAGACGTGAAGTCCAGTCAGGACTTCAGGGCGCTCATACACAACGGGTCAGTGCTGCAGAGTTTACCTCATCAAACAGATATGTTCCTGCTGAGCAAAGCCTTTTAAAGGGACTATTTGTTACTTTAAGAAATGCTTGTTAACAGCGAGCACCTGTGGCCGTTAAGTCAACGAAAGTCTCACGCTTGCTCGCTCTACATGAACGGGCATCGCTCAAAACAGTGAGGTGACAAACGTCAGCTAAAACCACACTATCACTCTATATTTCAGCTGCTTGGCAGTAATGTTAGCTGACCAGACCGAGGTCTCTCCATGAATCAATGCTGATCCTAGTGTTGGCTTTTCCTGCTTCAGCCCCGCTGCTGCAGCCTCCGGAGCTGCAGCAGCGGGGCTCCGCAGCGAGTACCGCTATCGTCTCCCGACCGCAGCCGGAGTGAACAGGGGAGGCACCGGCACCCGGTCGGAGACGATAACGTTTCACTCTGCGGAGCCCCGTCACTTCACAAGATACGGAAAACCTCTGTTGGTCTGGAGGAGCTGCAGCAGTTATTTCTGCACAAACGTCCACTGTACATTCACTAGATATTCTCAGAGCTAAACTAACTCTTCTGCAGTGTGGAGTGAGTGCGCATAAATGTGAGGTGGAGCGAGAACGCGCGCGGTGTGTGAGTGAAGGCAAGCAGGCAGAGGAGCAGTCTGAACAGCGTAGCCACACGTGAGCGTGCATATGCGAGCGCACATGGGACACCGGTAGATTTCTACGTGTGAAAAGCTACAAACAGTCCCTTTAAATGTTGGTAATCATCAAACTGGTGTGGGTTGTTATACATGAGCCATTTCTGTTATGCAGCTACATTTCTTTATTTTTGCACAACATAAGAAAAGTGACATGTCTAAGTGTCAGGAAAACATATTGGCCAATCTCAGGTATTCTAATAATAATCCTAAAGGGTAGACTGGTTCATACTGGTCTATAGACCTAACAGGGTGGAACATTTGGTGCTCAGTCAGCCATCTCTCTGTGACGGATCCAGGTTAAGATAGCTAATCAAACATCTATTACATTTTTTTGATTGGACCAACTTTCTTCATAATTAACCGAACATGGTGGAGCTTAAAGAGCGTGACAAACAGATTAATATCATGAAATATGGGGGAAAAAAAGACGAGTGAAAGTTTATGCTCACTCTACTTTACTCTTTTAAATTCCCTCCCAAAAAAAAATCTGTCACTTCAGGGACACACAGAAGATGAAGAAAATTGTAAAACGATAGTTCTTCCTAATATATATATATATATATATATATATGTATATATATATATATACATATATATGCGTAAATATGCGTATTTTATTATTTTGTGGCTCATAGTTCTTGTAGAAGTTGATTACTTTGTTTGGAGACATGGTCAAATCAAGCGCATGTACCAAAAAAAGATATTTTAATGTGCATTATTCTCTGTTTATGCTATAAAGAAGAACTTAATCTATAATTTAAGCATTTGATATTTGATATATTTTAAAGAAAATATGAGGAAGTAATTCATGTGGACAGAAATGTTGCTGCATTACAGGAATGACTCACATCGTTCAGACTAAACAAGTTATTCTGTGTTTTTATTTACAAGAAATCATGAATACAACATTCATAGTTCATTCGTAGAAATCCAGGACTTTTGTACTTGCACATGAAAATAACAGTCATGACTCAAAAAACAAAACAAAAAATTTAATTAAATTAAATTAAAGTTGTACATCTTAGAAATTGTACATTTTTTATTGATCCTGCTGACAAACAGGCGATCAGAAAGACATAAAGGGCTGCAGACGTCACCTCCTTCCAGCTTCTTTGGAAACTTAATTCTACCACAAACAAATCCATAATAAACCTTTTCCCACATTCACCTTAAAACTCCCGAATGAGACTTGGGAGTTTTCTCTGAATTAGGTTGCAAAGATCTTTAAGTGATTTCCCTGAATGGACCTGATCCCATCCAGAACTGTCTCCTCACCTCTCTGTAAATACACACCTTTCTTTAAATACCTCTCTCCATACGGTCTGTAGTGTTTTCTCTCTGCTGGGCTCACCTCACTCGGCCCGCTGCTCTATTTAAAGCTCTTTGTTGTCACACTTTCCATTGCAGTTGATTAGAGCCGTGACGTGGACTCAGATTAGGATTTGACAGACTGGATTGCAGGTCGTCCTCACTTGTACAAATCTACTCGTAGAGTAGGGAGTCTTAATCCACGGTGTCACGGTGAAAGGTCTCAGGGTCTTTGTTAAAGGTTACAGGTCTTAGTGGTCTGTAGGGGGGTCAGGGAGTGACCCAGTGCCCCGCTGAAACCTTGTATGTCCTCTCAGAGACCAGACAGAGACACAGGGACATTAGGGAATTTAATTATCTTCACATATGTCACTGAAGAGTTATGGAGTTACATGATTGTCCATAGTTAATCACGATTAATCGCAAATTAATCTGTTCAAAATTAACCTTAAAGGGAGATTTGTCAAGTATTTAATCCTCTTATCAACATGAGAGTGGACAAACATGCTGCTTTATGCAAATGTATGTATATATTTATTATTGTAAATCAATTAACAACACAAAACAATGACAGATATTGATCCAGAAACCCTCACAGGTACTGCAAAATATGCTCAAATCATAACATGGCAAACTGCAGCCCAGCAGGCAACAACAGCACAACATCACTCACTTCCACGGTGCATGGAGAAGGGAAAAAGTCTGGAGAGGAAACACTTGTAGTGTGAAGAAATACTTTATTGTCAGACCAACACGTTTCGGCTTGTGGCCTTCATCAGGGTGTTTCATCATGACCCTGTATACTATTTATTTGTTATTGAAAATATGCAACATTTAGCCGGATGTTTTCAGACACTACTGATGTAAAAATATTACCTAATGGCATCAGAAAATATCAATAACAAATTCAGTTGTTATGTGATGAGTGACGTCATCTAAAGCAGTCAAATGTTTTTTTTACAAGCACTACATGAAATTGATTAACAAAACAGAGCGTTATTTTGTTATTGTCTATTTGCTTTTATTTATCTTTTAGTATTGGCCAATCCTCATCTATTTTGTTTTATTTATTTATTCATTTTGCTATTTATTTATTATATTTATTTTGTTATTTATTATTTCCTTTCTTTCTTTCTTTCTTTCATGTTGTTGGGTTTTCTGAAATTCATTGAATTCAAAGTCATAAAAAAACATAACAACATGATTTGCAAAGAGATGAATTTTAATGTAAATAATACAATGTGCAAAACAAAGAATCTTTTAATTATAAAATTATTATTTATTATTTATTATTTATTATGTGTAACTCAGAGAGTTATGTGTATGCAACAAACAAGCAGAACAAAGAAAAAATGAAAGAAAAATGTAACAAAACAGTTGATAACTTAATGCAATGAGTTAAATAAAGTCTGAGTCTTCAGGTTTAAACTATTAATTGTTTTTATTTTTCTGTGTGTCTCAACCTGCAGCTTCTGGTTCCTGAAGTTCATCACTCTGCTCGGGATGTGCACCGCGGCCTTCTTCATCCCAACAGAGTCCTTCCTGCACGGTGAGACACTGAATCCATACTGAGAGTTAATGTGATGATGAAGATGATGATGAAGGTGTTAGTGCATCTCCCTCTGAGTCCTACTAGAGGGCAGCAGAGACCTGCTCTCTCTCTCTCTCTCTCTCTCTCTCTCTCTCTCTCTCTCTCTATCTATCTCTCTTTCTCTCCTGGTCGACTCTCTGCTGTGAATTATTGGATCATAAATCTCTGCAGCTTGATTTCACTTTGTTTGGTAACAATAAATCTGATGGTGATACAAGCCTGAGATCACAGCTGATTTATGATCCACAGCTTGTTCTCTTTATGTCTCTGCTCTCTGAAATAAATCAAATTATATGGTTATTTCTTTTCTCTTCTCTCTCTCAGCTTGGCATTATGTTGGTGTGGTGGGAGGATTTGCCTTCATCCTCATTCAGCTCATCCTCATCACTGCTTTCGCACACACCTGGAACAAGAACTGGTGAGTCAGAGGGTCATACACATCAAATATTACATCACTTTATATGTTAATACACGACAGAGGACATTTCTGACATCTGGTGATAGATTAGATACCATAAAATGAATTATATGACACCGTCCACATACTGTTGTGTGCTTTTAGTCTGGTTTTGGTCTTTATAGTTGAAATTAAAAGGGAAGGGTGTCTCCGTGCACAAAACCAGCTCCATAGATGCTTTTCCCAGTTTGGTGTGGAAGAACTTGACCTCAACCCTCCAACACCACAAACTGTGAGCCAGACCTGTTCTCCCAACATCAGTGTTGGATCTCACTGATGCTCTGAATGAGAGTAAATCCCTGCAGCCGTGCAGGTTCAACATCTGGAGTAAAGACTGAAAGCAGCAGACTGGAGGCTGTTACAGCAGCAGATTAATGCTCATAGTTTTAGAATGAGATGTCGTCTAACCACATATGGGTATAATGTTTCGGGTGTCCACATACTTTTGACCGTATAGGCTACTTGACTTCATCACAATACTGCAAAAATATCGAATTGATTTGCTCATTGTTCACAATGGTCCAAGATACTGTGAATTACTGGATACGTTTCAGTGATGATCAGTCACAGGTGGACATTGCTTTATATCTTTAGGGGTCACAAGCCAAAAAGGTTGGTCTAATTACCAGTGGTGATAATAAAGGAACTTTGTCGCTACATGACTCTAAAGTTTGAGGTGAAGGAAACGTATTGTGGCGGCAGAAAAGGTTCAGTAGTTGGCTGGTGGGAGAGGTGATTTAAAGAGGACATATCATGAAAAATTCACTTTCTCAGTGCTTGTGTTCATACATCTGGGCATCTGGAGTTCCTACCAACCCACAAACTGTGACATAAGACAACCCAGACAGTTTTTTTTGTGGGCCGTCAGATTTGGCTCCTCTTCCTATGTCACATGCAGGCTCATTAGAATATATCGCCCACAGCTTGAGAACAATACTTTTGCAAAGGTGCACCATATTTTCCCCGCCAGCCAATCAGAGCAGACTGGACTTTTTCAGGAGGGGGGTCTTAAAGAGACAGACGCTAAAACGGAGCGTTTCAGACAGAGGGTGAATACAGGTATATTCTACGACGGAGTATTAGGGCGATATTGAGGGGAAAAAAATCGGAGATTTTGAGAATAAAGTAATAATATTACGGGAAAAAGTCATAATTGAATGAGAAAAAAGTCATAATATTTCAAGAAAAAAAAGTCATAATATTTCAAGAAAAAAAAGTCATAATATTTCAAGAAAAAAAAGTCATAATATAACGAGAATAAAGTTATAACTTTATGAGAAAGAAAATAATTTCCTCCTCCACAAAAGAGGCAGTTTCCCCATCAGGTCCATGTGGCTCTGTCTTCTTTTCAAGGTCCTGATACTGATGATAATGTGGTGCTGATGTGCCAAAAGATGAAGTATTTCATTGTTTGTGAAACCTAAACTAAAGTATAACTTCACAAGGTGCTCCACGTTCCTCATTTTCACACGCTGCTCTATTTCCCCTCTAAAATAACACGTAAAATTACTACTTTATAATATTCTGACTTTATTCTCGAAATCTCAGATTTATTTATTTTTCCTCAATGTGGCCCTAATACTCTGTCGTAATATTCAGACGGACACTATGAGGAAAATAAAATCATGTAAACATGTTCTAGTAGAAACCCAAAATACAAGTATGAACCTGAGAATGAGCACGATATGACCTCTTTAACAGACATCATGTATCTGCTGCGTACTGGTCAACATGTACAGTTCATTCATTCATATCGTCGCTGTCCAGTGAAAACTATGAATCTCGGCCAGGGCGTCCCCAGTTTGTGTCCAGATGGGGACCTCTGCTGCATGTCGTACATCGTCTCTCTCTTCCTTTGTTTCCTATCATCTCTTTGTCTGTTTGCTTTTAAACAATGCAAAATAATAATTCTAAAATAATGAATAACAAAATCATAAACAACTGGATTATCTGAAACAATACATTGTCATAAAATAGAATTGTTTTCTTTGCTTGTGGAGACATTTTGGAGATACGTGGTTCTCAAAGGACAGTGATAACATGTTACCATATGGGCTCTCACTGCTTCTTATATATAATACAGTACATATACACATAGAGACTACAGCCTGGTTCACATCTGGAGAAGAGAGTCTCTCTTCTACGCTGGTGATGACGGATTCATCTGGTGTCCAGCCAAACTGAGTAAATCATACAGCCTGACATCAGCAACATCTGTCCGCTCCGTCCCAACATCTGGAACTCTGGTTCTATTTTCAGTTAGTTGTGGATTTAATTTTTATTTATTGGTTTGCAGTTTTACTCCAGTGGTGATTTTTATTTCACACTTCCTTCATTCGTCTTTCTTATTTTCTATAATATATTATTTATTAATTCACTTCAGTCAGAGACACGTTAAAGAAGGAATTGATCATTTATTGCAAATGGTTATAGAATCAGATTTTGCGGAAAGGTTTTGCTCTTTGAATTGATTAATTGTTTGATCCATGAAAACAGCAAGAAAATGTCCATCACAACTTCCTAGAGTCCAAGATGATGTCTTAAAATAGCGACCAAAATATTCAGTTTAGTTATTTATTTGTGCATATAAATAAAAATAAAAATAAAAATAAAAAAACAAAAGAGAAGAGATATACAATAACATGAATAAATGCAAGGGTGGGTTGCAAAAAAAAAACGTGAGGGCTTGTAAAATTAACCCACCTAACACTGAAATTAAAGACTGTATTACATTTAAAAACATAAATTAAATATCTGTAACATATCTGAAAGAAAGAAAAAAAAAATACTATTTCCAAACAAGAAAGGTTAGAGATAAAAAGACAGGAAGTTTACTATCATATATGACAACAGAAAAGCATCAAAACAGACATTTGAGAAGCTGGAAACGACAAATGTTTGGCATTTTTGCTTAGAAAATAAATACAAAATACATTTTATATTTTATTCAAAATATTTTCTGATCAGTAAATCGACTAATCAATTAATCGACTAATCATGGCAGCTCTAATTAAATATTTTATAATAATAAAGAGTCAACAATAGCAAAGACTTCAGTGGTCAACGCTCCGTTTGTTTCTTTATTTGTTTGTTTTTATGTTTGTTTACTTGACATCTCGTCCTCTCTGCGTCGTCCCTGTCATGTCCTCATTCGTCCAGCTTGACTCGTCCCCAGACAGCCAGCTTGTCCCAGATGTTAATTACTGCGTTCCAGCTGTTGTTGTTGAGCCGTCAGTCTCTCTCTCTCAGCCACTTCTGAATTGTGACACACGGCAGAGTTGTAGCTACAACTAAGAGGATTTATTCATTCAGGACCTTTTCCAAAGCAAACACACATAAAATAGAAATCCTCTTATTCCGTCTGCAGTGGGAAAGACTAAAGTCTACTCTGTCCCTTCTGGGTTTGCAGGTCAGAAGACAACCTGCTCCTCTTTGTGTATACGTGCTTTTCCTTTTTACAGCTCCAACACTCAATGGTCAGATTTCTGCTAAACGCCTCCACATCATGAGCTTCATGGTGTAATATTTGTCTCATTATCTCCTGTAACTTCTTAACTTCAGTGCTGTGCTTTGTGCACTTTGTTACTTCGTATGTTGAAGTCATTGTCAGAGAAAGATAAAGACGAAAAACTGGACTTTTAGACCCACAGTGTAGAAACACATGGAGTTTGTTGTGTGGGCTGTTGACAGATTTTTAGCTGTCAGATTAAGAAAAAAAAAAAAATAGAATTACCGCCTCACGTTTGTTTGCCTCCGTCAACCAATCAGGTTGCAGTTTACATCCGCGTCTGTCCAAAATAATCATCACTTCATCATTCTATCCTGTTAGACATTTGTCATAATTAGTGTATGAACTCTTGAGTTACGGCCAAACATGTGTTTTTATGAGATCACAGTGACCTTTAACCTTTGATCTCCAAAATCTAATCAGTTCATCTTTGAGTCCAAGTGGATGCTTGTACTCAGGACATTCCAAGAGATATCACGAGAATGGGACAGACGTGAGGTCACAGTGACCTTGACCTTTGACCTTTGACCACCAAGTTCTAATCAGTTCATCTTTGAGTCTGAGTGGATGTTTGTCCCAAATTTGAAGAAATTCCCTCGAGGCGGTCCTGAGATATCGTGTTCATAATAATGGTGCAGACGGATGGACAACCTGAAAACATAATGCCTCCGGCCGCGGCTACAGCCGGCGTGGAGGCATAAGAATCTGACTTGATAACTCGTAGTGACCCCTAATCTCTATAAACAGATATCTGCATGAATGCCAAATCTGTAGACAACGGGACAAGATTTTAGTAGCCTATCGGAAGTAGTTTCTGTTTTGTAGTCCGAGTAGTATTGACAAGTCATGTTGGAGCAGGCTTTGGTTGAATGCAGGTAAACAGTCTGTCTGGAGAGCAGAAGAGGAGGAACGCATTGGCTGGAATGCAAACTGGGGACCCACCGGCTATCGTCTGATGATGACTAACGTCATAGACGGCGTCTCTCAACTCCATTCTCGCATCTCAGATGCTAATCAGACTGTAAACGATGACGGTGTACGGAGAACGGAGGATGTCTTTACCCGGATAGCCGTTATCCGAACCCGATCTCATGGGAAGGCGTATAAATAGCACGACATTAAAAGGACATTACTTGTGTCATGAGAACGCATTTTAGTCTTTCGTTTTTCGCATGTCATTTGTACGCCATGCAAAACTACTTAGTTAGGTTTAGGAAAAACATCATGGTTTGGCTTACAATAAGTCACAAACGTCACTAAATCAAATAACTCCACAACACTTTGAGACATGAAGATCAGTCTCCTGGTTGAAAGTTCTGTGTTTGTTGGACTCATCCACCTCTCCTCCCGACCGACCACCAGAAGCGGTCTTTCTCAATTGTTATTTTACATCACTTACTCTGAGCGTGGCATATTTACGTGTGTACATTGCAGTCAGTACAGACTACATGAAGTGCAAATGACACACCAAAAGCAAGAACGTCATCCATATTGCACGCAAAATGACTTGCTAATTACGTCATTAGTCATTCCTGCGCCATTTAGTGTGACTGGGCTGGTTATCCAGATATCCACTGGCTACATTGGAACCCCAGAAATATTGTCCATTGCCCCCAGAGGCTAAATCGGCATCAGGCCGATAAACTCAGCAACACATAGACTGCACCAATTTCTATTTGAATTTTATCACTTTTATCAAAACAGTTTGAAAGATGTTTTAATTGCATAACAAATCTACACATTGTGACTTTAAGATGCAATCAGACTGCATGAATTCTCATTTTGGAAAGGAGCTCTATCAACGCAGACATGTGCCTGATTTTTTTCTGTTCCACTAAGTTCATTAATCTGAGAAAAACAAGGAAAATGCTCATAAAAATATTAAGAAATCATCTTGATTTGCACCATAAATAAATCACTTGCGAACTAAATCTATGGCACCATTTATTGAAATTTGCGAACAGGTTTTTCTGATATCAAACAGCTCTAAAAACATTCAACCCCCTCTGTGAAGATAACATTATTCTAACACTTCAGGTGTGTTTCTCTGACAGAGATGAATATGTGTGATGTGTGTGGTGAATCTGAAACGCTCCGTCTGTCCTCGCCTCCCTCTCAGGTTGACCGGAGCAGCAGAGAACAAGCGTTGGTATCTGGCGGTGACGTGCGCCACCCTCTTCTTCTACACCATCGCCACCATGGCCTTCACCTTCATGTACAAGTACTACACGCACCCCATCGCCTGCCACTTCAACAAGGCCCTGCTGTGGATCAACCTGGGCCTCTGCGGCCTCATGTCCTTCATTGCCGTCACGCCGTGCGTGAAGCAGAGTGAGTCGATGAAAAAACACACTCGCACGTCTGTCTGTCTGTCTGTCTGTCTGTCTGTCGTCGCACCTCGGCGGTGGAATAACACTTAAGTCCGTCTACAGCTATGCAAACATCCCCCCTGTTGAAACCAGAGCTGCTGCAGATAATAATAATTAGATGTAATATCATCTGGTTCTCCCTTTAAAGCATCCTGCTCTGTCTGCACACGTCTGGCTTACAGAGGTGGAACAATGTACATTTACTCATGTACTGTACTTAAATACATTTTTGAGGTATATTTACATGAGTATTTCCTTTTTATGCCACTTTATACTTCTACTCCACTACATCTCAGAGGTAATATTGTACTTTTTACTGCACTACACCTGTCTGGAAACTAGTTACTTTGCAGATTAATGAGTTCATTCTTGACCTTGGAAACAATCTCACCACCAGGTCCATTTAGTAGCTCTTCTGGGGGCTTTTGATCATATCACATGATCTTCATCAGCAGATGGATTTTGCCCAGTTTTGTCCAGTTGTTGTAGAAATGTATAATAAAAAAACAAAAGTATGTAGAGTTTAAGTTAACCTTCAGTTGATCTGAATACAGGATATCAGGTTTCGACCCTGTAGGGTAAAAAAATAGCTTGTATTTTATTTATTATATTATTTGTAGGGCTGTAATTATGATTAATCGCACAATTTCTTTCTGTTCAAAATGTACCTTAAAGGGAGATTTGTCAAGTATTTAATACTCTTATCAACATGGGAGTGGGCAAATATGCTGCTTTATGCAAATGTATGTATATATTTATTATTGGAAATCAATTAACAACACAAAACAATGACAGATATTGTCCAGAAACCCTCACAGGTACTGCATTTAGCATAAAACAATATGCTCCAATCATAACATGGCAAACTGCAGCCCAACAGGCAACAACAGCTGTCAGTGTGTCAGTGTGCTGACTTGACTATGACTTGCCCCAAACTGCATGTGATGATCATAAAGTGGGCATGTCTGTAAAGGGGAGACTCGTGGGTACCCATAAAACCCATTTACATTCACTGATCTGGAGGTCAGAGGTCAAGGGACCCCTTTGAAAAATGGCCATGCCAGTTTTTCCTCGACAAAAAGTTTGGGGCGTCATTTAACCTCCTTTGCGACAAGCTAGTATGAGATGGTTGGTATCGATGGATTCTTTAGGTTTTCTAGTTTATATGATAACAGTATCTTCACTCTTCACACAAGTTGCGTTAATGCATTTAAGAAATTAGTGGCGTTAAAACGTATTTGCGTTATTATTGCATTAACTTTGACAGCCATCATCTTTTCTCTACTAGTTCATTGAAACAATGAAAATTACGCAGCGTTTCATCCAGATGTTTTAACAAAATAAACACAAATTCCTGACATTTTCTTCTAAAAAGTTCAAACCAAATATCAGGAACCTGATTAACATATAAATGTTAAAGACTCTCTGAAAGGAACCTTATTCCTTTATCAATTCTTCTCCCGTCATTAGTGTTACTTGTACATTGATACACTGAGTTCATTTACAGTTATACTTGTTTAGATATGATAAAGGACTAGAGTACGTTCTCCACCACGGCCTGCTTGTGAAGTGTGTGTGCATCAGTGTGTGTCTTGGGGGGTATTAAACATTATAGTGTGTATTCTGACTCTCTCTCTCTCTCTTTCTTTCTCTCTATAGAGCAGCCTCGGTCGGGGCTCCTTCAAGCCTCCATCATCAGCTGTTACGTCATGTACCTCACCTTCTCTGCGCTGTCCAGCCGCCCTCCGGAGAAAGGTACGCTAACTAACCAGACACAGAGCAGATCTCTACAGCTCCACTGGGTCTCTGTCCAGTGTTAACACTGACACACAAACCTCTAACATGAGCACACTTATGGAGGATTTTTAAGGTTATTTTCTATGTTAATTAAAAGAGAAACATTTGGTACAGGAAATGCATGCAGCCCACTTTACTTGCAATCCTTTCTTTTGATTATTTACATGACTTTTGTATGTACTTTTTTTAAAATCTCACCTGCACAACGTGCTTCTTTTTTGTGTTTCTGCTGCTTTGTTTTATTGTGCAAATACATAAATCAAAACCAAATTAACTCAACTCAACTATTGCAGGAGATCGTGTCTCGAAAGTAACCCACAAGTTGTGAAAACTCTCTCGAGACTCGCAGAGTTTTGCAACTTGTGGGTTACTTTCTTGACACAATCATTGTAGGTTTAAGTTTTACTCATTTCCCACAAAACTTATGTCTTTAGCATGTTCAGATGTACAAATGTTATCTTGTTATGTTGTTGTTTTTTTGCTGCAAGAGCAAAGATTTGAGGACAAAGAATTGCAAGGAAATTACTGTTTTTCATATTTCTGCTTTCTCTGCTGAGTTGCAGTGGAGATGTAATAAAACAAAGAACAAAATGAATACTAAAAAGACTGCCGAAGCCTCGTATTAGCTTAACCTTTTGCATTGTTGCACAGAACGACGACTGTGGATTTTATTCACCATCTTTTACTATGACTCTTCAAACAAGTTCTTATCCCAAATCGTCACATACTGACACTTTGTCAGACCCCTTGGCGTCACTTTACGGTTGCAGTAAACACGTGATTAATGTTGTGAATTAAACAAAAACACTTTGTTTGGGCTTGAGATTACGATGTTTGTACAGTGAAAATGTGACTGGAAGTTGTGAACACGGGACACGAGCAGCGCTCTCCTGGATGAAATCTGCCTGATGTGTCTCTTTCGATATTTTTAAACTACATCACCACACTCCCGGCGCACGTTCTCTGAGCGTTTACTGTTGCCGCGGATGGGTTTAGTTAATGGAACGCCTGGTGCGTCTCATACCGCCGTTAAAGGGTTGCCTTGTGTGCATCACTATGAAACGCCGCCTGCCGTGATAAAGCGTGGTATTTGATGCCCTGTTCATGAGAACTGGCTCTTAGCCAGCATGGATTGGAGGAATGATAACAGCAATCAGTCACTTTCAGTGCAGACGTGTGAACTGATCTAGACTTGAAAACAATCTGAACCTCTCCTTTATTTTCACCACCAGATAAAAACCTCTTATTGTGAAATGTTTGTTTGTATCTCATCATCCTGTCCTACTTAAACTTAATACTGAAGAGCCCCCCCCCCCGCCATGATAAAATCCTCTATAATTTGCCTTTACTTTGCTCATAATGACTCACCTGTTGGCTCCAGGTAAGACAAAGAGCCTCCACATGACTGAGACATTAGTGCCGAGGCTTGTCAAAGGCCCCCCGTCTTATCCGGAGTTTACATCGTAATGGCACGCATGCAAATAAAGACGTACACACACACACGTATACACACACAGAGATAATCTGGGATGAGATGTGCTCTGACATGCTGGGCCTGCTGGGCCGGTGGCCTGCTGGGCCGGTGGCCTGCTGGGAGGGCAGACAGAAGGATATTTGTTTCACATTCCTCATGGATCCATTGACAACATAATAACAGGAATACGGCGAGGCAGCGTCATTACACGTGTTCTCTCACACAGCCCGCCCTGTTCAACAGATGCATTGTGTATGTCTGCCGGTAAAGAGTGATCTATACGTCTTCATTATACGGCTGAGGAAAGGTCGGACTACACAAGAGGTCAAAGGAAAAACACACAACAAAACACAGCAGCTGTTCACGGTTTGTTGGTGTATTTTTCTTATTCTTGTCCTTTAACTGGATATTTACACCTGTCATAATGGCAGGAAATGTTTCTGAGATGTAAAACATCATCAGGTGTTGGTGTCAGATTTAAAGAGGGTGGGCTACTTCCTATAGCTATCATGTTGCACCTTTCAACAATTCAAAGCAGAAGCAAAGAGAAAATACATTTCCTTCAAAACATATTTTGTTTAGTTGTATGGGAACATCATTTTATGAGAGACTGGGTCGTCCGCAATGCATCTTTACAGGCCGCGGCTCATTGGCTGCAGTTCATTTTGCTGCTGTATGTTGGAACAAAAGGTAATTTGAAGACATCACACAGACTCTTTTCGCTGGTTTCTAATGTTTTATACGTATGTGGTGATACTGATTCCCCAGATTTCAGATGATTGGGAAGAAGAAGCCTGAGAACCAGTTCACAAAATAACAAAATAAAGCCTGCAAGCACAAACTCTTTTCATGAACAGCACTAAGATCAAAATCACCCTCAATCAGAAAAGTTAAGACAGCAAAGAAAGTCCAAAAGATCAGACTTTCTGGCTGAAATGAGGTCAGCATTACAGTGAGGACGGATCTGAATGACCTGAGTGTGAAGTTCCTCACCTCTCTTAAGCCCTAAAGAAAGGGGCATCGTCACACTCTGATTGGCCGAGAGGGAAAATGCACCAAGCTGCTCTTAATTGTTAATTAGGAGCCATCAGTCCCTCACACCTTGAGCATCAGGTGATCTGAATAAACCTCCAATTAACTCAGGGGAGTTGTGGCATTCAGCTAAAATTATATGGGAAAAGAGAAATGACAGCAAGTACCAAAGAATGACAGACTGCTACATATATAGACCATGGATGGATCCATCCATCCATCCATCCGCAACCGCTCATCCCGTTAGGGGTCGCGCTGGAGCCGATCCCAGCCGACATTGTCTGCATGCACAACCTACATGTCTTTGGACTGAGGGAGGAAACCGGGGTACCCGGAGAAAACCCACAATAACACGAGGAGAACATGCAAACTCCACACAGAAGGACTCAAAGCCGGATTCAAACCTGTGACCCTCTAGCTGAGAGACTCCAGTGCTAACCACTGCACCACCGTCCAGCCATAGACCAAACTATTGATCAATTTATCAAAAATATCTGCAGATTAATCAATGAAGCAGTCTAGTTGCAGTCCAATCAATTCAAATGGTGACCCAGAATCATCAAAACATCCATAAAAACATCTCAAACCACTCATACAACTTAATACTAAACATAATGCTAAACAGCTAACGGTGCTAGCCACAGCCTGAAGCTATGTATTTAGCGGTATTGCATCAAAAATATGTGTTCATTTCTGCTGTTAAGTTGGGCATTTTAACATTGTGGTCTGTGGGGATTGACGTGCTTTTGGAGCCTCAAGTGGCCATTCGAAGAAATGCAGTTTTTGGCACGTGGCTTCATTTCTCAGTGCCAGAGTTTGCCGCTTGCTTAAAACCCCATGAGTCCTCTGTGGTCCACACCACAGACTGGATATAAGAAGTCAACGTAGTCACCGTGACGTCACCCATTGGTTTGTGGACTGCCGTTTTGAAGCCTTTTGACCGTCACCATCTTGTTTTTTTTGCAATCAGAAGTGACACGAGAGGGCGGAGCTACGTACAACCGAACGCTGAATAAGACATCTACAGGCGACCAAAAAGGTTATAATTAACTTTGATGAAGTGAAACCACACTGTGAAAGGGTTAAAGTTGTAAGACGAAAACACGGACAACTCCCAGAGAGGACAACGCCGTGGTAGTGACCGGTCAATCAGCAGGTAGCCCCGTCCTAAAGCATCCCCTGCTTTATGGTCTATTTGACTCTAAATGGGACCATAATTTACTAAATGAACATCATGCTGCATTGAAGAAGACTTGAAACTAGTGATTGAGACCATAAACTCATGTTTACAATGTTTACTGAGGTAATAAATCAAGTGAGAAGTAGACTCATTTTCTCATTGACTTCTATACGATTAGACTTCTTTTAGCAACCAGAGGAGTCGCCCCCTGCTGGCTGGTAGAAAGAATGCAGGTTTAAAGCACTTCAGCATTCACTTCACTTCTTTAATATCCCTCCCTGGCGCTCCCAAATCTTGATAGTTATTTAAGTTATTTCTACTCTCCTGATTTCCTTTGTATCTATCATGCTGTCATCCACAGAGGCGTCCTGTCTGCCTGTGTGAGTCTGTGTGGGTGTACAGTATATGAGTAGGTGTGTGTGTCAGAGTCCCGGGGCAGCGCAGGACATTGTAGCAACTTGTTGAGAAAATATGCACACCGAGTCGGTTTTAAAAACACCTTTTCACCACCGCAGACTCTGAAATCACACACACACTCACACACACACACATACACACACACACACACACTCACACGGCTCTGTAATATTTAATTTCCACCTACTGTTGCTGAGTTTCCTTTCTCAGCCGATTTAATTCAGGTGTTCGTCACCTGTCACGCTCACACCTCCAGGGGAGAATCTGTGTGTACGTTCTAGACAAAGAGATCCATCCTCGTTACTGTCTCCTGAGGTCCGTGTTTGCCTAGACTGTCCCCGGAAGGCTTATTCTGCTCTATGACCTCACCATGACAAACACACACACACACACACACACACACACACACACACACACACACACATGGTAATCCTCGTGTTTCTGAGAGGAAGAATTAGTCTGGAGTTCAACTGAAAAGACAACTCAAAGTGCAGGACATGTTCTCTCCACCCTGACGACTCTTGACCTGAGTGTGTGTGCATGTGTGTGTGTGTGTGTGCGTGCATGTGTGTGTGTGCGTGTGTGTGTGTGTGTATAATACAGTCTGAGTCCTGTAATTAGCCAGTGTTTTCACTGATTCCAGGTCCCCCCCCCCCCCACCAACACCACCACCACCACACAAACGCAAACCTTCTCTCAGGAATCTGCAGCCGGCCCTGTTGTTGGAGGTTGGGCTGGATTTGTGAGTGTTAGTGTGTTGGTGCACATGCATGCACATGTGTGAGCATACAGTACATATTTGTGAGGACTCGTGTGTTCTTACACCACAGAGTGTCCAGAGGGTGAGTCTGTACAGAGACAGAGAGACCCAGAAGGGAAAAGTGCAGCTGAGACCCCTTTTTTTTTTACGAGAAGGACAGGAATTTCTCTGGAAATGAAACGAAGGAGAAAGAAATGAGACTCTTGACCTGCATGTGAGACCTTTCCTCTGTGTTGATGGCATTAAAAAAGCAAAACACAAAGAAGCTATGCATTTTGTTCCTGTTGTGGGGAACAAGATTAACGCCAGATGAGACTTCATTTAGATTGCATAAATTAAATTTCTCATACCGGTGGACCCCCCCCATGAGTTCGGGGTTAAGATGCTGCCCATAAACTCCAGCTGAGGACTCTTGTTACATCACTCTTTCTCACTCTTTCCTGTCATCTCCACACTATTGCTATCCAATAATAAAAGCATAAATTATTGTTTGTCTTTTTGTTATTCTACTAACTAAAAGTAAAGTAAATATTTGGTTAAATGACCAGTCTGATATGGTCTGTTTAAATTAGTGACATCATCTATGTACCAGTCAGGATGGCCGAGCGGTCTAAGGCGCTGCGTTCAGGTCGCAGTCTCCCCTGGAGGCGTGGGTTCGAATCCCACTTCTGACAGATGCAGTTTTTTCCACTAATATGACATTAGTTTACAAGTAAACTGTTTGTCCGTCTCTACCGCAAATCTTGCTTCGTATGACTGTAGAGAGTTAGCAAGGTAATTTCAGGGTTAAAGCTGAAGTGAACGGTTGCTATATCGTGGCAGTAGTACATGAAACAGGTAACCTGACAAAAATCATGTGTCCTCCGGTGCTCCTAACGGCATCTGCAAGATTTCACAGACTGTAGGAAAACAAGCAGTAAGAGCTGATCTGAGGTCTGCTGTCCAGCTGCCGTCTATGAGAGCCGGCTGTCAATCACTCGCGAACTCCGACCAAACGGTCAAACTAGGCAGCGCTGATCAAATATGAATCAATATTATGTTACATTAATGCCTATTTCTCTCCTCAGATGTTTCAGAATCATCTTGTAGTGCACGATTCAGCTGTAACATGAGAAAGTTTGTGACGCCGCCGCCATTGTGAAATCTGGTGAAGGAACTCCAAGTTCTGGTCACATGACCGGAGCACAGCCAATAGGAACGCTCTCTCAATGAAATGACCTGTGATTGGTCAAAGTCTGCCGTCACGGGCTAGATTTTTTAAAGCCTGAAAACAGAGCCATGAGGAGGAGCAGAAGTCTAGTTTTCTCTCAGAACACTTGAATTACAATATGCTGAAAGGTTATTATGGAATTTTTGCCCACTGATGCCAAAAATATATACTGACTACTGAAGCTTTAAATATGCAAATGAGGCATTATTTAATGCAGTGGTTCTCAACCTAGGGGTCGGGAACACCTACCTAATTATTCTGTGGGGTTGGGTCTCAAAAAGGTTGAGAACCACTGATCTAATGCTAACTTTTGGTGAATTTGTGAATTTAAGAGAAATCTACAGACACAAATAGACAACATGTAGTAAAAAACACAACCTGAATGTGTATGTTGGATGTTTAATCTCAAAACTCTGCGACCCTGAATAGGATAAGTGGTTACAGATAATGGATGGATGGACAGAATCTAAAAAATGACCAGTGCATTAAAACAATGTTTTTGCCTGTAATGTAACTTAGAAAAACTGGATTCACAATGATGTCTGACTCAAGATATCACGTTTTATATCAAACTGATTCATTTGCTTTTAAATGGTGTTTACTGGTTTCCCTTTGGAAAGCAACACTACCACTACTTGTTTTCCAGAGAAAGAGACTATAAAAAGAGGTTTTCCCTGAACGACAGTGTGATGAAGTTAACGTGCTGCATTGTTGTCTGTGTCAGTGGTTTATCAGGGCATGAACATGACCGTCTGTTACCCCAGCGTGGGACAAGATGGCATCCAGAACGAAGGCAACGCTGTGGCCATAATAGGAGCCGCCATCATGTACTGCTGCGTCCTCTTCGCATGGTGAGCAGACTCTTTATCTTTCAACGCAGTGTGCATGTAAATTAATAAAATGTCATGATACAACATAATTAAATGTAACTTCTCTCCCTCAGTAATGAAGCGTCCTACCTGGCTGAGATGTTCGGTCCGTTCTGGATGATCAAGGTTTACCGCTACGAGTTCCAGAAAGCAACCTGCTGCTTCTGCTGCCCCGAGGAAGAGGAAGGTTCGTACCGATGCTGTTAACATGACATAAATGTCTCCTTAAAGGTGCTATGTGTTGTGTTTTTACAGCAATAAAGCACCCGTTATCTAATATTAAGACAGACGGACGCCAGACAAGCAGGAGGTCCAGGAGCAGAAAAGTTCTGGTATTTGGTTTCCAGGCAATTCAAACTATTGTACCTCTAAAGTTGCAATCCTGAAGTTCTCCCTTTTGTTCTCTTTGATGGCGTCTATGGCGATAATCTGTAATTGCAGGTGTTTTTTGGACCTTTCTTCCCAGAGATCCAAACACTGTGTTCCCGGGAATATCAGTTTGTATTACTGCAAATGCAACGGCTTTCACCAGTGGGCCATATAGGCTCAATCATCATTGGGTTTCCTCATTTGGCGATAGATAGTGACTTAACAGATATTTATATAAATGAAAATCTTCTATATTATTACTTTAACTTACTTGGTTTGCAAAGACAGTTGCTGGACAGGAGAGCAGGCAAAATGTCAATATCAGAAATAAAAAGGTTTCATCATCGACTGGACAAAAACATGTATTATTATTATCATGGTAAATTGCAAATTATCTAATAATAATATAAACATAATAATAACTATTAATAGATCACTTCATACAAGAGATGTAGCTCAAAGTGCTTTACTAAAAAAATGCAACACATTTAAACAAAGTCAGATAGACAATAATATGAGATAATAAAAGACAGTAGATGCTTAATAAATACAGTATATAAGTGAGATTAAAAACATGCACCGACTGACGTGATGTAACCTCCTGAAAGTGTCTAAAGGTTTGCAGTAATTAGTCCCAGAGAATTCAAAACTTTGGCCAAAGTTTGAGCCGTGTGGAAGAAGACAGCTCGCTATTAAACATGCATGTAAAGAATGCTTTGAATGGGAATGTTTTTAAATATTTCAAACATCAGCTTTGCACGTGTTTTATGAGGGACGAAATACAATAGGCCTCAAGAATACACACAATGCATTATGGGTAAGAAGCACTGAAAGTTAACTTAACCAAGACACATTGAAAAATCTAAATTAGTTGCTGCAACCAGAACATCCTTTGGAAAAGAAATAGACTTTTATATCAAAGAGATTTCTTTGAGCGTCCATTAGAGGGTTTTTAAGAGCGAAGTGTGTACCATATATTCAAAAACTGTTTTAAACAAACTGACATCTTTAAACAGAATATAAAATCGCGGATGGACAGCACATGTAAATATTGTGTTCCTAAAGTCTGTAAGTGTGCTCCAAACACCATCAGATAAATGAATGTGTATACAGATAACAGGGTTTGTGCTTTGATCGCTGCAGCGTGTACCGGTTGAAAGCTATAAATCCAGCTGTGTTTGAAGCTTTGATGAGAGACTTTTTATTAATGTGTGTTTTTCAGCTGAGGAGGAGTTTGTGATTGACGACGAGAACAAAGGCTGTCAGAGCGTCATTCACAACGAGACGCAGCGAGTGGCTTACAGCTACTTCTTCTTCCACTTTGTCTTCTTCTTGGCATCGCTGTACGTCATGATGACCCTCACCAACTGGTTCAGGTCAGTTAATGACACATTTTTAAGGGATTGTATGGAAGTTATGAGGGAGGAGAGGGGATCAGATCAGGTGGAGGATTATGTATTTTTTTTATTTTTGCTGAAGGATTTTCACACAAAAACAGTCTGCCAGAGTCTGAAATCAGAGCTGTGCCCATAACAACGGTCTGTTATACATAGCAACGGTCTATTATACATAGAAACGGTCTATTATACATAGCAACGGTCTGCTATACATAGCAACGGTCTGTTATACATAGCAATGGTCTGCTATACATAGCAACGGTCTGTTATACATAGCAATGGTCTGCTATACATAGCAACGGTCTGTTATACATATAATGGTCTGCTATACATAGCAACGGTCTGTTATACATAGCAACAGTCTGCTATACAAAGCAACGGTCTGTTATACATATAATGGTCTGCCATACATAGCAACGGTCTGTTATACATATAATGGTCTGCTATACATAGCAACGGTCTGTTATACCTATAATGGTCTGCTATACATAGCAACGGTCTGTTATACATATAATGGTCTGCTATACATAGCAACGGTCTGCTATACAGAGCAACGGTATGCTATACATAGCAACAGTCTGTTATACATAGCAACGGTCTGCTATACATAGCAACGGTCTGCTATACATAGCAACGGTCTGCTATACATAGCAACGGTCTGCTATACATAGCAACAGTCTGCTATACATAGCAACGGTCTGTTATATATAGCGACAGTCTGCTTTACATAGCAACAGTCTGTTATACATAGCAACGGTCTGTTATACATATAATGGTCTGCTATAAATAGCAACGGCCTGTTATACATATAATGGTCTGCAATACATAGCAATGGTCTGTTATACATAGCAACGGTCTGCTATACATAGCAACGGTTTGTTATACATAGCAACGGTCTGTTATACATAGCAACGGTCTGTTATACATAGCAACCGTCTGTTACACATAGCAACGGTTTGTTATACATAGCAACGGTCTGCTTTACAGAAATTACAGACCACAGAACGCCGTGATTGACCAATCAGGTATCAAGTATTCAACACAGCTGTGTATTAAATTACTTTAAGATACTGTGGGAAGGTGGTTACAATTTTTCTCTCAGTCAAGGAGGATAAAAAAATTAAAAATAAAACATAATTTTCAGCTCCATCATCCTCATAATAATTTTGACCAGTTCTTTAGCACTTCTTTTTCTCTGCCCAAAGTGTCATGGAGTTAAAGCGTGTTTCTGTCCTCCTGCAGCTACGAGTCGGCGGTGTTGGAGACCACCTTCACCCACGGCAGCTGGTCTACGTTCTGGGTGAAGATGTCGTCCTGCTGGGCCTGTGTGATCCTCTACCTCTGGCTGCTGCTGGGTCCTCTATGCAGCTGTCAGTCCGAATCCAGACCTCGACGCTCACGCATCAAACGGCGCGCGGGATCCTCTCGCCACGTCTCTGTCACTGTCTGACGCGGGATAGGGCGCGATGTGGACGACAAATCAGGTGACTCCGAGTCCCCCCTCCTCCTCCCAGTGCAGGAGGGGTTTTCAGGACCGGAGGTCACAGGGGTCAAAGACTCACAGTGCTGTGAGAAGGACCAATCAGAGGGCTCCGTGCCCAACAGGATATGATGTCACAGACTAGACACCATGACGTTAAACCACTATGAGGACTCGACTGTGGTTTGGAAACACACTTACAGTATGAATTGCCAAAGGGATCCGGAGGGGTGAACTCTCACTCTGTGATTGTGGGAACTACAGTAAGTACGTGTAAAGATGGACACATTTATAAACTTTACTTAAAGTAGTATATTCAATTTTATTTGCTGTATTTAGACTTTTAATATCATAACAAGGGAGGATTCTAGGTATTTTATATAATACTGCTACAGAGACGCACATCCCAATCATGTTTCTTTGTTCTCTTTCTGATAAACAGAAGAAAGCCCCGTTAGTCCTCTTATCGTAGACAGTTAGTCGATGGTTTTTATCATGAACAAATCTTTCTCAAAGCTGGAAACAGAACGACTGTGGCAGCTGTGTGAGTTCAAACGAAACCTCGGAGGCAAGAGATGATCCTTACTGACACATTTCAGTAGCTTACAAGAACTGTTTGCATCGCACGGTGAAAGTTGTCACAAGTATAATCAAAGAAATGAACAAGATATTTAGGTGGATCATTTACGCCAGTGGTGCCCAACGAAGGTTTTCTTTTCAACCAAACACTACAACAGTCTCTGTGTGGTGGCAGGGCGTCAAATACAGACGCTTGGGCAGTGCCCTTCCGCGTCTTGATACTGACGCACAAGGCACCCTTTAGCATCTGTATAAGATGTACCGCGCTTTCAACCAATGCTAATCCGCGTCATAATCAGACACTCAGAGCAACGGAGGATGGGTGGTGGATGGGTCAGGACTTTCACTCAGGGGACCGGCGTTCATGTCCTGTGTGAAAGCAAAAGTTAAGTAATTTTGACTGACAACATTACGTGACGCTAGCGGTGTCATGATTTCGATTCTCAATTGAAAACTGATCAAAATGGACCTTCGAAGTCCAAAACAGGATCGGCGATTTCTCTCCCTTAAACTGAAGAAAAAAACAAAACAACAACACCTCAAAGACGACACAGACGATCTTTTTGAAGAAGAATTTGACAATGTAAATGACTTGAGTTGAGTTGATTTGTCATAAACCAATGATCTGTTGATCTTTACGAATCAACACTCAATAGTCTAACAATGGCAATGCTGTCAGTTACCAACTAGTTAAAGTACACGTCTTAAAAAATAGTTCAACATTTTGGGAAATGCACAGAGCCTGGAGAGGAGTGGTAGCAGTACACAACTCCCCATAAAACCACAACTTATTGATTTTACATTTCTGTTTGTGCACAGATTAAACAAACAAGATATAGCATGCTGTTTAGCAGGCATTAAAGGTGCAGCTAGACGTACTTTTGAGTTTTGGACCCCTTTTTTCCAGCTCTAGCCCCACAGATAATGCACAGACATGAGAGTGGTGTCGATGTTCTCAGCTAACTCTCGTCAAAAAAGCGAACAGGCTTTTATCCCAAAATATCGAACTATTGCTTGAACGTCTATTTAGGATTTTTCACTCCAGTGTAATAATGAAATCTCCGATTGGAAATCAGCTGCTGGAATGACAATGAATGGAACAGCCACACTGTAGTTACACAGAATAATAGCATGAAGTTTTATTTCATTTAGTGCCAACAGTTACAAACCAGAAAATGTACAGACAGAACCAATTCAAATGGCATCCTTTCATTCAATTATGAACTTTGTCTCCTACACTTGTCACTAGCCAGATTTCCATCCAAATGTAGCGCAAATGTTAACCGAATTTCAAGAAAATCGGCAGAAGAAAATGCAAATGAATGCTTGTTTCCATCTAATACCGTAACACCATTATACACCTCTTCCTAACTGGACGCGATGCGAACAAGCAAACATGAGATTGTTTCAGTTTTTCCCAATGAAGACGTCCTAACCTGCTCCGTGCGTCAGCGAACAGGCTGAGCGATGTGTCGCTTGTTCGAAAAAACGTTCGCCCTAGCTCTATTTAAATGCAAAGTTTCACACACCTGCTCCACCTCCAACCTATTTTCATCGGTCAAAATCGATGCTGATAGTAACTGACATAAATCATTCTCCAGAGTTCGCTCGCTCGCTCATCGTATGTTAGAAAGGAAGTGTTAAGCGTTGGTTTATCAAGACAAGCAGTAGGTGGCGCCAATTTTACAGTCAGAAAACCATTAGACCATTGCACAAGAGGGTGCAACAATATGACGTAATTAAAAGAGTGCCAGTCGTATCTCAAACGGTTGAAAAACAATGAAGAAAACTGAATGGAAATATGGCATGTTGGCATGTTAATGTGAGGATGGTTACATCAGATCTGTGTGGAGCAGAAACTTCAGTGGACGTTGAAGTCACATGATGCTTTATGTACGTCATCATTTATTCGCTAAATCTGTTTCCATCACATTTTGTCGCATTTTGTTTTTATAGATACACCAACTTTTCCACCTCAGCCAAGTATAAAAGAGATTTTGTCAAAATTTGGGCATTATTTTTTATGCGTAAATTGAAATTGTGTATAAAAACAGGTGGATAGAAACACACCTACTGGAGCAGCTTCAGAGTTATTTCTCATTTCCAGCCCAAAGCCAAAGAAAGATTTGTTCATGTGTTGAAATAAAAACCTGAAGTGTCCAGCGAGGTCGCGTCGATAACAGATTCTCTTTCATCTTTTAACCAGATTTGATGTTTGAATGCTCAGAGACAGACGGTCTGACGGAGCGACTGACAGGCAGCTAAACACAAACATATGATGTTCTTTAAAGTTTGTTAAATTGGGGCAAAATTACTGAACATGCTCGCATCATCATGTTGCTTTGTAGCGCATCATTCACTTGATTCTTGTTTACATTTTGTTTTGCATGTGTTACTTAAAAAAAGTTAAACCATGAGTGCTCAAAAACACAAAAAAATATGTTAAAACTCACGTCCAGAAGGGATAGAAGCTTTCAGTAACACTTTATAATAACCTTCTTTTATAAATGGTAAATTAAAATTTAGTTAATAGTTATTTTACTGTTAACAAACAATTAAATGATCATTAATAATGTAATAACAGTAATAATAATTATTATTAATTAAATAATTATAAATAAAAATAATAAAAATGAATAATTTTTATAAAAATAATAACTAATTATTAGTAATGCTATAATTTATGTTATTGTATTATTAGTTTGTGTAATATGAAATAATTAGTCAATAAATTCTATATTCTATAAACTTTTTATTGTTGCACCACACATTATAACATTTTATATACTATATTAAGTGTTTGTTAGTGATTACCAAATGATGTGTAAACTTTGAAGAAATTATTTGTAAAACATTTATAAACATTCAATAGATAGATGGACCAGAAACCGATTATTAAACATTGATGTAGTATTAATTATCTATCTAAATAGTGTTTATAGATGCTTTACAAAGTATTTATTAACCATTTAACAAGGTATTATAATATGTAACTTATATATTATATTATACTTATATATATAACTTTATAATAGCATCCAAAAAATGTTTAAAGATGCTTTATTATCCATTAACAATGTGTTATAAATATCTGTCTATGTTATGTTTATAGATGTTTGACAAACAACTTCTTAAAGGTTTACAAATAATATCTTAATCATTAACAAATACTTATATATATAAGCATATAAAATGTTATAATGTGTGCAACAATAAACTGTCAAATAACATAAATTATAGCATTACTAATAATTAATTACTAGCATTTTGTTTTTGTTAACAGTAAAATAACTAAGTTTAATTAACTATTAATTTACCATTTATTAATGATGGTTATTATAAAGTGTTGCGTGGCGTTCTGTCTCATGCCTTCAGATGAAGTAGTCACGTCTGCTGAGGTTGAACCGTGTTGTGGATCTAAAATAGCCCCTCGTATCCCCCCCCCCCCCACATGTTCATGTTGACGTTGTGGAAACCTGGAACTGGTTTCTCCACTGAAGGGACGCCGAGCCGAGTGTCTGCGATGACTTCCTTAATGAGCAGTAATCTCATTAAACATAAATCTATACAGTTATATTATCTCTAGTTTAAGGTAGTCTTTCCTTTGTTGTAGACGTGAAGCTTTTTTTTGTAAATACATTGTTTTCTTACAAACTGCTGCTGCTGTCCTCGTGTCTGGTTTGTTAAACTGTGTGATGGTTGGTTTACAATAAGTTTATATTAAGAAGCACCCGATTCGAACGTTATCAGGACATTAAATAGGCGTTATCAGTCGCTATAAGAACCATGGATGTGGGTCAGTAGGGGCCTACTACGCCTACTACGTTGTAAAAGTGAAAGTGAAACTTAAAAGCAACACGTTCTAACATGTGAAACTGAGTGAAATGTTACGTTTTGAAACAAAAAGGCTTCTTTAGGTTTAGGCAACAAAACTTATTTAAGTTTAGGCAACAAAACTTATTGAGGTTTAGGCAACAAAACTTATTTAAGTTTAGGCAACAAAACATATTGAGGTTTAGGCAACAAAACCTATTTAAGTTTAGGCAACAAAACTTATTGAGGTTTAGGCAACAAAACTTATTTAAGTTTAGGCAACAAAACTGAAACTTCTTTAAGTTTAGGCAACAAAACTTATTGAGGTTTAGGCAACAAAACTAAAACTTCTTTAGGTTTAGGCAACAAAACTTATTTAAGTTTAGGCAACACAACTACAACTTCTTTAGGTTTAGGCAACAAAACTTCTTTAGGTTTAGGCAACAAAACTTATTTAAGTTTAGGCAACACAACTACAACTTCTTTAGGTTTAGGCAACACAACTTCTTTAGGTTTAGGCAACAAAACTTATTTAGGTTTAGGCAACAAAACTTATTTAAGTTTAGGCAACAAAAATACAACTTCTTTAGGTTTAGGCAAAAAAAAACGGTTAAGTTCAGGGAAAAACATTGTGTTTGGGGTTAAAATAACAACGAACACAAAGACAACTACACATTATTGGCTTCACACGGGATGCAAACTCCGGTCTCCTGGGTGAAAGCCCTGTTTTTTGTGTCCCAACCACTGTCGCCGACCTCCATCCTTTATGGAGTTTCACACTGTCAATACTACAGCGACTGACTTCTGCTCCTGTCATAATTACTACGGTCGCTAGAGGTCGCTGTCGTCTTCTTTTATTCCTTTTTTCAGTGATCTACCATGTGAATAGATGATAAAACCTACTAGAAGATGTAGTAGGCCCCTACTGACTCACATCTATGGTGCTTATAACGCCTATTTAATAGCCTGACAACAGTCTAATCGGTGAAGAGTGGGTCATTATCATTCATACACTCTATAGACAAAGACATTATTTTGGCACATGTAGATGAGGTTTGAGAGAAAACGTTATATATCAAAATGCATAACACGAGGCATAAAAGTTAACTGACTATTAACAGACTGCAAAATTCTCAAAACAATTATACTTTAGTATATTTGTAGCTAATCAGTGCCACACAATAAAATACTGTATATTTCATAATCTCTTTCACATAAAAGTATCACAAAGCAGACCTGATTTAACACACTATAAAAAAAATTAATACCACAACACAGACATTATGAAAGACGTTAAACAAGTGACACACAAGTTAAGCTTATTTTTTGTATACATAAATATATATTGTGAAGCAATATGTTGTTACTATATCGGAGTTAAAGCTAAAAGAAAAATCCACCTGCACGCACAACGAACATTTAGCTGCAGTTACATGTGCTGTTTGAAGGAAATGACAGGTGATAGCACAGTTAGAATCAAATTTAAAATGATATGAGTTATAAACTTCATTACATTCTGGTCTATTTTCCTCGACTGGAGGGGAGTAATAAAGTTCTGACGTGGGAAGAGACATATTTTTCCTTGCTTAAATGATATCCTCAATGTTACTCAACATAGAAACACTGGAGTCTCAGGTAAAATGTAATAATACATTAGGTTTATGTTATGGCCATCAGCTTTGTTATGGCAGCTCTAGAAAGACGGCCTCACGCTTTGACTTTGAGGGGCTGACACCAAAACGCTGTATTTACACCAGATATCGTGGAGCGGTGATTCATTCATTTTAAAGGGGGTAGAGCGCTTGGCCGGTGGCAGCAGCGGCCGCAAGGGGTGCTGGAAAAAAAGATAAAGCCTGCAGCAGAAAAGTAGAAAAAGATTCAACGTTTGGAGAAACGCAACCCGACGTCACGCTGCGGTGGCCACTCGCGTAACCGGTGATCCAGAGCTGTACAACCCAGTCATGAGGGAACTAAAGATGTTAATCTTTGTGCAGTCAATGGAAAATCATGCTTTTCCGCTGATCCTTGTGACATAAATGTCATCATCCTTCCATGTCTGTGAGGGTCTGCAAGTGGACGTCCGCGTGCAGCCCAAAATGTGTGACCGTGCGGACTGTACTCATAGCAAGCGCACCGACTGTGTATGCTCCAGATTCGTTCCACACTCCAGTCAAGTTGGTGGCGTATGCACCTCTAGCTTTAGTTTGCCAAGAAGGAGAAAAAAGACTACAAAGTGAATGCTTGTTTTGAAGAGAGGTTGTGCGAGGAGATTCGCCGTCACCCACATTTATATGATTCGTCCTTAAATGAATACAAAGAAAAAAAAAGTGTTGAACTCCTGGCAAACAACGTAATGACACCGCCACCAACGGGAATGGATCGGGAAATAGCGTGGAACGCCAGGACGACGCAGACCCTCAATTGTAGTATGAATGGAAGTCTGCAGCTGTCCGTTGATATTTTAGATCGCTGAAACATTTGCTGTGATACCAACTCTACTGAGCTGCAGGAAATATCTGGATGTGTCTATGTATCCACAGAAATAAGCAGAAGACAAAGTCAGATTTGTCTTCGATGTTCTTTGTTGTGGTGTTTTGAGGTAGGGTTGGGCGATTGAATGAATATATCAGCTATCGGCGATTGGCTGAGTACATCGCTGTTTATTTTTTTTGGGCAATGTTTGTCATTTTATTTTGCTAATTTAATGGTCTGCCTTCGAAGAACGAGAAATGCTCAGCTGCTGCTCATCGGGCAGAGAGAGAGACAGTGGGGGAAACAACATGCAGAGCATATTCTCACATCTAACTCAGTGAGATAAGAGTTTATTTCGACCAAACCAGAGTTGGTGATGGTTGGAAAGACAAACCCAGACGGTTGCGTGAATATATCGGCAACCGCCGGTTGTTAACATTTAACATATCACCCAACCCTATTTTGAGGTGGATTTTTCCTTTAAGTTTACACAAACACACACAAAAATACAATAATATATAAAAAATAAATGTCAGCTGTGGAAAAACAGCATTATAACAAAAAGGCCATTTCAGTCAATGTTCTTCTCTTTGGTATGTGTTTAAAGGTGGAGCAAGCAGCCACCTAAAGTGCTCTATATGGTACAGTAAGCTGGTCGGGCTTTTAAATAAAGTCTTTTTGGGGTTTCAAATGAGGCTGAAACTGTCTGTCGACGATCCAACAAGTCATTTTTCTCCAGTGACGCCACTCTGGAATTCATCGGACCATCAACCACGGATCACCTGGAGTCTGGTGATGTTTTGAAGGTCCAGAAATGAAACACTGGAAGTGAATAAAGCTTCATTCTCTGACACACACACACACACACACACACTCATCCCGTCAGTTGCGCCGGCTCTCTCGGTCCTCTGTTGCTGCAGAGTCTTTCGAGCGGTCGCAGCAGTTCGTCCTCTCTGGGTCGGTACGGCACCACGTAGCTCTCCTCCTCTAGCAGGATGCGGTTCAGCGTCCGCTCGTAGTTGATGTGGCGACGCACCATCAGTATATACTGTTTCCCCTCCTCCAGAAGGGGGCAGTCGCACACGTTAGGGGACCACAAGAACTCTCGGTGCTCCAGGCGGTAGCTGTTCCGGTAGGTGTGGATAATCTGGACGTCGTAACGCGTCTCCTCGCCTCTGTACAGCTTCCCGAGGACTCGGGCCCGGAAAACTAACAGACAGTTCAATAAGATATTTTAATTCACATGTTAAAGTTCTGTCACAACTTATTTAAAAAGAGAAAATCTACAAGGTTCAGACTCACCAAAGTCCTTCTGGCAATACTGTCTCTGGCGTTCCCTTCGACCTTTAACTCGCTGACATCTCCCACAATGCTCTGCACAATAAACCGAACAGAAACAAGCTCATAAATATAGTCAAGAACACCTTAAAAAGTACTTTTTGAGAAATATGCATGCTTGCTTTCTTCTTGGGAGTTAAATGAAAAGATAGCAACAAGTTTACTGGCTCATGGTTAGCTGGGCGTAGCATGTCGGGGGAAGCGGTGGGTTAAGTTGAGAAAATGGTGAACCTACTTCCAGGTGGAGATTGAGGCAGGAGGTTTCTGTGGTTCTCCTCCCGCTCCAGGCGGGGCAGGATGGGCTGGTGAGGACGCTGGCGCCGGTTGTGGTGGGGAGACTGGCGCGGCGGCTTCACAGGCCTTAAATCTAGTAGACACAAATCACACTTACACGGTGTTGTCAACGATGTTGTAAACAGTTGGTTCAATTTAGAATAAACTGGGAATTGTAATGTTGTTTAATTTGAATTAAATTTCTTCAAAGCCCATATATATTGGATTTGAACATTTCTGAATGTAGCCACATTACCTATAGTATTAAATAAAGACAATGTGACACTGTTTTGAGACAAATTAACGTATTTCAATGTCACTACTGTAGCAGCAACACAAGGCCACACTAGGGCTGTCCCCAATACCATTTTTTGGGCTCCGGAGCATTGTAGCGTACCGTTTGTAGCTACATACGAAAAGTAATGTACTGTAATTTGTGTATATATCCAAAGAAATCAATTCGTATGTAATCCACGTAACCGTGAACCAGGAGGTGACAAACTCTGCGTATGGAGGAGGTCGGAGTGGATGTGCGGGTCCAAAAACACCGGATTTTCACCCAGGAGACCGGTGTTCATGTCCCGTGTGAAACCAGAAAACAACGTTGATTTATTTGTCACGTAACTTCCGTACTTAAGTTATTCCATTTCTGTAGTTATTTTGTAGTTTTTTTTGCCTAAAACGAAGTACTTTTGTTGCCTAATCCTAACCAAGTTGTTTCCTGTGAAGACAGAAGTTTATTTTGTAAAGGCTGTATGCATGTAACGAGTGGAAATTGACACGTGTTGCTGGACATTCGTAGGAAAAATGAGGAATAGCTTTTTGTAAGATATCGTACGAATCATTGAGGACACGTTGACCAGATTCATAAGACGACGACAGCAGTGAGCTGTCCACAAAAATAATGATGTATGTTCACATACAGTGGATCAAAAATAACACCAGAATCAAGTAGAACGAGGTCTTCTTCAACTCTGCATGTTAAAATATATTTCTTATATTGTTGTGTTCTGGCTTAAAGTACATTATTTAATTTTGGCCCTGTTTGCTGCTGTTAATTCTTGTTTGGCAAATCACCAGCTAGCTGGAAGATCTGCAATTACAAGACTCCTGGTTTCACTTAATGGACATGCATTGACATCAGGACCAAAAATAAACTTTATAACACTGAAGAAAATGCAGGCACACTTCAGCTCACTATGTTGCACACTAGATCAGACACAAAAGGAAATTCTTCTTCAAATATATTGGTCTGAAACAGCAGACTTCTCTCAAAATGCACAGGTGAGTTTGTTACAAATAAATACAAATAATAATGATAAAAAAGAAATTCAAAACCATCCATGGATTCCTCATTATGTTCAGGTCATTGTAACCTCACGATGTCCTTCCCAACATGAAATATCATGACCAGACTCAGCGAGTGGAAAGTTCGCCTTGTTACCCAACAAACAAATCAACACACTATTTCTGGCAACAACACGAGTCAGTTTGTGTTTGGCACAAATCCATCAGCTGGGAAACATTTCCAGAGAGGCTACTTAGATTTATTACAGTATCGGAGTGATTCAGACAGAAGGCGCTCGTCCTCAGGCTGCAGGTTTCCATGTGAATGAGAGTATTTAAGGAGCACATGTGTACAGCAGCCTTATCATGACAGATAAACCTGCTGCATTCCTCAACTTCAGGTCAGCCTGCAGATAAACTAAATCAAACGGTGACCTTATTTCTAACACACAGGTGTTCTCACTCATTGTTCCTGATTGGATCTCCTCTCAGGAGTTCGTGGGCGTGTCCAGACCGAGATTGATCGATTATTTTGATGCACCTGTGAGCTCAGTCTCATCAGTGCATGACAGAAAACACCTGTGTGGGTGAACAGGGGTTTCACTATGATAAGATCAGTGTGTTTGAAACACGATTCTGATGGGAAAATCTAATACTTCCTCCAAATATCACACTGCTGCTGCTGTTGTAGACTTGGGGTCAAAGTCTGCTCATGTACAGGAAATAAAACGCTCTCACACACAGCTAATGTTGGCTTAATATTTCGCTATTAATATTAATATTTTGCTATATTTAGAATATTTCTACCACTTTACCTCGCTGTCAGACAGCCCTTTCTGACAGGGGACTGAAGCCATTATATCGCTCACTTCAAAGCTACCAGACTCCTTTGACAAAAACATTAATTTAGTAAGTAAAGTAGGTATGAGTTGAGCAATTATTGAAGCTGGAGGCAGGACTTACACCAGTGGGGTCGGGTGGTGACAGGAGGAGGTCGGGTGGTGGTGGTGGATGTGGTAGTGGCGGTTGTGGTGGTGGGTTGATCCCAGGGGAGGTAGTTAGCAGTGTGGTGAGCTTGACGCAGTGGACTCCTCCTCCCATGGTGGAGGGCGTATTGGCCCGGTGGTAGCCAGTACTCATACTCAATGTCCGGGTTTCTGTCTGTCGCCAGCACCTGCACACAAAGACAGCATGGAAACATCAAAACTGGCTTTCGGAGGTTTGGGATCCTTGTAAGAGCAGGTGTTAGTGTAGGTAATGCCCCCTAAACACTGAGGGCAGGTTTTAGCATAGGTAATGCCCCTAAAGATGATATAAAAGCAGGTGTTAGTATAGGTAACGCCCCTAAACTCTATAAGGGCAGATGTTAGTATAGGTAACACCCCTAAAGATGATATAAAAGCAGGTGTTAGTATAGGTAACGCCCCTAAACTATATAAGGGCAAATGTTAGTATAGGTAACACCCCTAAAGATTATATAAAAGCAGGTGTTAGTATAGGTAACGCCCCTAAACACTAAGGGCAGGTTTTAGCATAGGTGACGCCCCCTAAACTCTATAAGGGCAGGTGTTAGCATAGGTAACATCCCCTAAACACTATATATATAGCTTCATGTCATCAGCTTCCATTGAAAATGACCTGTAGCCTGTGGCTGTGTCGCTCGTAGAGGGAACACAGCATTAGGGTAAAGGTTACAAGGGTAACTAAACTAAATAAGGGATGAACAAAACAGCATGGAAACTAAATGGATGACACGATTTATGCCTTACAAAGCCTGAGGTGAAGGGCGTCTCAACCCCTAACCCTTAGTTTTAGGCTTACAAGAGTACTAGGGCCAAATTATAGGCAATAAATCTGAGCACCAGTCCCTCAGGAAGAAGTGCTTTTGCATTCATACTCACTATGTAGAACTCACTAAAGGAAACTAAGAGTACGCTGTGTTCGATGCTTACATCCACCATCAATGTTTTACAGAACAACCGACTCTAACAGTGTTCCAACAGTATCTCAGGAGGAAACAATAGTTAACAGCTGTTTGGTAGCGGAGCCAGGTCTGCTTGCCAAATACCTGCACAGGGTCTGAATGGGAACAATCAAATGTTTATTCAAACCTGATGTTTTCCTACCTTGTGAAATGCTCAACGATAAGCAGGGATAAGGTCAATTTAACAGTATATTGCACAATGTAGGAAAGTAGAAATGTCTTTTACTGGTTTTTGTGGCTGCATGGCTCAGTGGTGTCATACTGGTTGATTGTGTGGACCTGGTTTTACTGAAACTTCATGATGGCTTTATCGGTCTGTCCAGGAAGAGGCATTTTTTCCCATTAAAGTTTTTTTGGTGGAGTTTTCCCTTATCTGAATCAAGGGTCTTAAAGGTCAAAGGGTGTCATCTGCTGTACAGATTATAATGCCCCTTGAGGCAAATTTGTGATTTGTGATATTGGGCTATATTTAACTATACAGCATGTGTTATTCACATATCTCAAGAACCGCTCATCCGATATACTTCACACTTGGCGGGTGTATTGCTCAGGACCCAAGGGAGTGCAGTGTCGAATGTGATGCAATTTGGCCAGATGGTGGCGCTTGGCCTATAACTTTTGAGCTGTAAGTCTCAGAAACAAAATTCCTCCTACAGATTTTGAGCAACCGTCACCAAAATTGGTAGAAAACATATCTGAACCAAGCCGGAAATATTTACTTTTTTTAGATTGTTGATGTTCTTTACAGTTTTGCTATAACTGACCCTCAAAATTAGCTCAAATGCTGTTGGCATCACAGGCTTATATTACTTAAAATGTCATATTTCCTGTACACTTTATCTTATTGGGACCACATTTGGTGGAGATGTGTAGATATGATATCTGAGTGACCATGGCAAATTTGGTGCCATTTGACCAATAGGTGGCGCTGTAGCAGCAGCATCTATTTATAAAGGAAGTATTCTCTGTCTGTTTATCTGTGTATGACTGTCCTTCTCATATATCGACAACCGTTCATTCAATCAACTTCACACTTGGCGGGGAAAAGCAGCCATAATGTGGTTCTCAACAACGCTGTAAGCTGAACTTTTGGAGGCCAAGCACCAATTCTGGATGGACACTGCACTAGGAAATAAAACTGACTTGACTTGACAAGGCAAAATCAACAAAGCTCCTGAGACCAGATGATGTCCTGCTACAGTATCTCGGAGCTCTCACCATTAGATGGAGGTCTTCCTGGGTCGGTCCCGGCACCTCGAAGCTCTCCCAGGTGTCTGCCGAGCGCCGGTACAGCAGCTTCGTCCCGGCTACGTTGTACTCGCCTGGGATGCTGATCTTCCAGTTACCGTTGATGACAAACTGGGAGCGACCATTCTGGAGCGCTGGATGAGGGATGAAGGGAAGGGAAAGTTTGGAGTTATTCACAGTTGATAAGTCAGTGAAATAGTTCTAATTATCTCTTCATATCAGTGGGGCGTGTTGACGTAAAGGCAGGCTGTCAGAATCAGAAACATGCCAGCTGACTGCATATGGCAGCTGTCTCTCCTCGGTGCTGGGAGACGGAAATTTCCATGACATGAAATGGAAACAAGTACCTTCACCTGCCGTCCCCCAGCGGTCAGATAAAGCCTTTACGAGCGTCCCTTTCAAGACAACACTGTGTGCCATTTCAGGGAGGCCTGTTTTATTTTGGTCTCATAAACAAGGATGAGAATAGATGCCCTTGGTTATTCTGTTGCCTGGAAAACAGAGACCAGATGGGACTGCTGAGCCCCTCCAGTCTCCGGGGAGAGGAAGTAATGGCAAGTACAGGAATTACTTTAACTGCCTGATTTGTACTGCAGCCATGGAGCCAGGGATGCAAAGTGAGTCTTCTGCAGAAAGCTGAATCTGATATACACGGCAGGCCAGATGTTGTGTGTGTATGTGTGACAGTCATACCTAGATAGTTCCTGCTGTTATCAGTGACTCGGATGTGAGTGGCTCCAGCTGGTATCATGGCCACTTCGTTGTATCCAAAAGGTCCTCCTGGCAAACAGAGACACTCAGTCAGAGGTTTGGTTTAACTACTTCACATGATTAAAGGAAAAAGTCAGTTTTTATTACAACCTGGGGACACACGTGCTGAAACTGAAAACAGCTTTACAACAAAGTGGATGCCAAGGGGAGGAAAGTCTCAGATGGCTTTTAATAAAGTCGAGTCATTTGAAGTTATTTTAATCTAAATGAAGGAGAACATTAAAAGTTAATATCACATAATCCTTTAAGACTGTCCTGTTGCATTGCAGAGATTATTCTTAGAGGTCAAACAGAATGAGAAGTTATATTTACAGTCATAAATTAAAGGCATGTCTTTGTGGTTAAAGGGAGTCTCCATTGATTCTTCTTCTTCTTTTTTTGGCCTTTTTGCCTTTATTAGATATAGATTGGAAAGTAGGAGAGAGAGGGGACGACATGCAGCACAGGGTCGTCGTGATAAGGTAACATGCTGCTTACGCTACACAGATATTGTGTCATAAAAAACGCCGTCAGGTTGCATTATGGGAAGTGTAGGATCCAGGGTCTCTGTGGAGCTTGACCCATACTAGGGACCGAAAGTTCTGGATATCTCGGCCTTCACTGCCTCAATATTGACCATTCTTTTAAAAACTCTTGCCGTGTCTCATTTGGGATACTTATGTTAGTACACTTCCATGTAGTACACTGTGTACACTATGTACTTGCTTGCGTAGTGCGTGAATTTCCACACGGTGGTGTTGTCTCAAATCGAAAACGGCTGTTGTGCCTTCACTGGAAATGACGATTGACGCTTATTACATTGTCGTTTGCGGTACTAAATCATTACAGACTGCTAAATCAACCTAATAAACAAGACTGATGCCTTCTATCTGAAAACAGTAAAGCAGTGTTTAGCTTACATTTGTATAGTGCGGTGTTCGCCGGAGCAACCTCAACCGCTGCCTGAACCTCGAGGTTAAGAAGTGTCCAGCGTTCCACACTTAACTTTTTGACCATTATGAGTACACCATCCAGGTACACATAGTGCACTGCATGTTGCCATACTTGTCAGTGTGAACGCACTTATTCGCTCAAAATAACAAGTGTAGAACAGAAATATGCGAACTGAGACACAGCAGTGTCATTGAGTTTTTTGCAATACTAAATAACCACTTTAGGACCACTTTAAAAAAAAAGCAGTTTTGTGGGCTTGTATTTCCTCGATTACATTGGACTCCATTGTGAAATCCTATGCCTCTATAATGACAGTGATTACCACAATGTTATACTAGCTTATAAGTATGTAAATTAACTACAAAAAAGAAAAAACCAAGGTTGCAAATTACTGTCATTTTTCTTCAAAGCCCTAATCCACTGGTGTCCACATGGTTTGCACATACTGTAATTACAGACTGTGTAACTATATAAAACCTCAACATCATTAACATTATGTCAAACAAAGTTTATTTTGAAAGGACACTATGCATGTAACGAGCGTATGTTGACACGCCATCCCTGGTCTGTTCAAAAGTAAGAGGGGCACCCCGTGCGTCAGTCTCCGATGCCGATGGGCGCTGACCAAGCGGCGGGATTTTGACGAATTGGGAGTGAGAATGTGTTGAACGTTTAGACTCATTGTCACCAAACATCTTTCTGAAAGAGCACTTTTGAATGAGAATTTAAGTTATTTAGGTTTTTAAGAGACTCTTTGAATGAGTGAACTTGTAGGTTGACTTTTAAAATAGTGTAAAGCAATGTGTACAGTAGGTGTAATCAAGACATGTCTGCTTACAACCTGCAGCACATGGTAGGTATCTATTGAATAATAAATTCTCTCCTGCATTACTGAATGATCTTTTAAAAGTTGTGGAAGCATTCCAACAACAGCTGTAAATATTTTACCGTACCATTATTACAGCTATTAGTACAAACGTGCAGCCATTTGAAACTGCTGCAGGCCTTCACTTTGTACTTTATATTCAAGGTTGATCTCTGCATTGCACAATAAATCTGCCATTTTCCAGCAATCAGTAACTGATATGTAATCAGTAACAAATAATCAGATAATAATGTTCTTTTGAAGAGATTTTGTGGCTCGTACTGTATCATAACGCTGCTGCAAAGATCGCCTGTCATCAAACAATCAAAATCTATGATGTCAGTAATGATTAACTATGATTAAACTTTACAGGATGGGTTTACGAGCACATAGACAGACGATCTATGAATGGGCTGAAACCACAACCATTCATTACAGAGTGATAATTCACTTCTGAGCCAGAACAACAAGAGGCCGGGACAGCTCTATGGTTCCCCTGCTGCTCTGGAGTCAAAAGCAGACGCAGGATGAACTCCATTCGTTACGGCCTCTGAAGAGCACGTAGCCCTGGTTGCCCCTGCTTACCCCGTCTCAGAGAGGAACTATTCACTATTAAGGTTCATCTGCGGGGCTTCAGCTACATGAAGATGTAGCGCTGTCACTGAGGAAATGTCAAGTGTTACAGACAGGCAGCGATGACCTTGAGGCCGTCAGTATTTGACCTTGTGAGGAGCGATTCTGTGCAGCCGTCCTCCATCAGCCGGAGGAGAGAAAACCTCCCAAGGCTGCCAAGTCGCCCAAACAAAGCGGCCATTATCAGCCTGTTTTCTTCTTGCTCAATCTGAGCCTTTATGGCCTACACACTGAGCTCTGTGAGGAAGTCACTGTTACCGAGCCAAGTCGCACGCCAGAGGTGTTGGCTACTTTCTGTTTGTGTGTGATTCTCAGTTAATTCTCAGTAGAGGCCAACACGGGATCCAAAGGACTTTTTTGTTTCAATTTTCTGTCCCTTCTACATCACTGCCAACATTGTTGTACAGTATCTATTCACAATCTGAGGGATTTCAATAGCTTTAAGACTAATAGATCCATGTTTTCATAAGTTAAATATAAAATGTTGACAATCACTGGTGGATTCAGGGAGGCAGTGGGAGCGACCGCCTTAGCGCCCCCCTTTTAAAAAAAAAAACACCTCAAAAATATAGTATATATATATTTACTATATATAGTAAATATATAGCCCCTATAGTAGATAAAATATGATGCAGTGTCTGTTGGGGTGCCCTTAAATGGAGAAAACATGATAAAATGCCCTCTAAGATGCCCTTAAATGGAGAAAACATGATAAAATGCCCTCTAGTGTGGCCTTAAATGGAGAAAACATGATAAAATGCCCTCTAGTGTGGCTTTAAATGGAGAAAACATGATAAAATGCTCTCTAGGGTGGCCTTCCAGTAGAGAAAACATGATAAATTGTCTTCTAGGGTGGCCTTAAATGGAGAAAACATGATAAAATGCCCTCTAGGGTGGCCTTCCAGTAGAGAAAACATGATAAATTGTCTTCTAGGGTGGCCTTAAATGGAGAAAACATGATAAAATGCCCCTTTGGTGCCCTTCCAGTAGAGAAAAAGTGATTCAGTGCCTTCTAGTTTAGCCTTAAATGGAGAAAACTACTGGCAAACTGTTGTATTTTTGCGCAGCAACATTTACAACATTGTCACATCCTGGTACAGAAGCATTTGCATGTATACGGGCCATTTTTGGATGTTTGCCTCTAATAAAACACTAAACAGTTCATTGTCTTCGGTCTGAACGATAGAACAAACATTTACATAGTTAAATTCTTTAGTTTGGTTTGTTTTGGTTTATACTGCACTTTTCTAAGCAAACTGAAGGTCACACCGACTCAGACACAGCTTGTTTATTGGACTGTGTTTTTTGTAACATGTGATGCAATTCAGTTGTAAAGATGCCCTCTGATGTGGCCTTCCAGTAGACAAAATGTGTTGTAGTGCCCTCTAGGATGCCCTTAGATGGAGAAAACATGATGCCGTGCCCTCTAGGGTGCTCTTTCAGTGGAGAAAACACAATACAGTGTCCTTTAGGTTGGCATAAACTGGAGAAAACACGATAAAATGTCCTCTAGGAAGCCCTTAAATGGAGAAAACATGATAATATGTCCTCTAGGATGCCCTTAAATGGAGAAAACATGATAATATGTCCTCTAAGAAGCCCTTAAATGGAGAAAACATGATAATATGTCCTCTAGGATGCCATTAAATGGAGAAAACATGATAATATGTCCTCTAGGATGCCCTTAAATGGAGAAAACATGATAAAATGTCCTCTAGGATGCCCATAAATGGAGAAAACATGATGCCGTGCCCTCTAGGGTGGCCTTAAATGGAGAAAACATGATGTAGTGCCCTCTAGGGTGCCCTTCCAGTGGAGAAAAAGTGATGCAGTAGTAAGAGTAACTGAGTAATTGTGTAAATGCGGTTAGAGCAGCAGCAGGGGAAGTTACAATTAACTTTCTTTTCTATCCCACGAGGCATACCGTCGTATTTTTGCACAGCAACATTTACACATCTTTGTACAGAGGCATTTGCATGTATACGTGCCATTTTTGGATGTTTGCCTCTAATGCTTGAACACTAAACAGTTAATTTATTTCAGTCTGAACGATAGAGCAAACATTTACTTAGTTAAATTCTTTAGTTTGGTTTGTTTTGGTTTATTCTGCACTTTTCTAAGCAAACTGAAGGTCACACGGACTCAGACGCAGCTTGTTTATTGGACTGTGTTTTTGGTAACGTGTGATCCAATTCAGTTGTTTATTCATTAACAGGAATATTGCTTTCAGATTCATCTTGATAGGGCATACATGGACAAACCAACATGTTTGATGTGAACAGTCAGACCCTCTGTTAAACTCTGTACCAGTACCTGTAGGTAGAAACTGTTTTGGTGGCATGGAGCCAGAGTGAACTCTGTGTTCTTCCTCCTCCCCTCCTGAAATCTTAACGACTGTAATTTCAGAGGACATGTTGTTAAGCTGAATTTCTTCCTGGAAGGCAGCCAACAGGTTTTGTTTGGCAAAACTGTTGCCATGGTTAATTTTCACTCCATCAGAGAACAATAACCTCTTGGCTAAACTAAAGTGGGAATGACGAATAACGTTTGGGAGGGAAAACACAACTAGAGGGCCTGGAAATATCCCAGGATGGTGTTGGTCTCAAACTACTGCAATTGATTCCTCGTGGAGATAATGTGATGATAGCGTGTGCGTGTGTGCGTGTGTGCGTGTGTGTGTGTGTGTGTGTGTGTGTGTGTTTGTGTATCCTACCTGCCTCCAGTGCGTTGCTCTGGTAAACGCTCTTGTGGTGCAGGCAGGTGGTGTTTTGTCCTCCACACACCATGCAGGCGTCCTCCAGCTGCTTAGAGCCGAAGATGGAGTCACAGCCGGGCTTCTGCGTGACACACACACACAACAGTTTGAGCTGGTTGGACGTCACTGTTGAAACGTGTTGACCTTGCACTCCAACTTCACACATTTTCTGAGGAGAGCCCCGGCAACCTCTAACCTTTCTTTTTGTTTTGTCTCTGCTGTACAGTCACCTTGAAACCCTTTGCCATGATTCAACCCCTCTCTCTCTCCGTCTCTTATTTGCTTCCCCCTGTCATTTTCTCCTCCTCACAAACATTTACTTTGGGGCACAAAGGCAGCTCAAGGCCTCTGGAGAAGAGGAGGACGGCTCGGAGAGTTGTCTCCGCAGACGTTAAAATGCCAAAGCAAAGAGCACGGAGGCGGAGGAGCTGGATGGTTTACGGCGTGTGGAGAATCTCGTCGCTAGATGGATTACAGTGGCCGCTTTCTTCTCCGGCCTTCATCTCGCGCTCTGCAGAGCAAACCAATCAACGGGGAGGTTCCCACGCAAGAGAGCAGCAATCTAGAGAACCTATAATCAGCCCCCCCGAAGCTCCTTAAAAACACAAAAACACTCCAAGCATCTGTGAGCGTGCACAACAGGAAATGAATCCTCGGTGACAAAGTACACGAGGGCCCCACTGAGGGAGCGACCGCGCTCCTGCTAAACACCACAAAACACTCAAGTTCATGTAACTTTGAGAGTGTAGAAATAAACTTGGTGCTACTGATTCTTCCAGTCCACAACATTCAGGGCTAATTGACCGCTTTTAGTTGGTTACTGTCACTTTTAGTATGTGGTTGGACCAGTACTGAAGCAATTAGTCAATTAATTGAATCATCAGTCAACAGAATGTTAACTGCTAGCAGCTCAAAGGATGGTGATGTCGTTCGGTCGGTCCACCACTATATCTCAACAACTGCTGTATTGGATGGATTGAAATTTGGTTCAGACATTCATGGTCTCCAGAGGAGGAATCCTACTGACTTCAGTGATCCCTCAACTTTAACTCTAACGCCACCATGAGGTTGACATCCTTTTGAGGTTTTGAGTGAAATGTCTTGAGAACTATTGGGTGAAATTTGCTGCAGATATTCAACGTCTCTGGAGAGGATGAATTGTAATAGTCTGGTTATCCTTTGATGACTTTTAATGTAACACCACCAGCAGGTTCCAATTCTGTAATTTGTCCAATCCTTTCCTTCATGAGCAAATACCTGTAGGGCTGTTGGCCGGAAAAAAAACATACAACCGGTAGACATCCACTTTGGCACTGGTGACTTATGACGGGCATCTTTCACTATTTTCAGACTTACTAACTCCGATTTATAACAGATTGAAATTAGATAATTATTGATTGAACAAACTCCCAGATCAACATTTGGCAACTGCAAATAAAAAAAACACGCTTTAACAACGCAAAATGATCTGTGAAAGAGCATCTATAATAGCTGCACACACACACATGCGCTCATGTCCAAACCAGCTATGTGATTTGCAGTCTGATCTCAATCTGTGACCTGCAGCGTCCTCACCAGCTGCAGGCTGCATCTGCTTCCTGTTTCAGGCCCTGTGCTGCTCTGACCTCGACCAGACGCGTCAACGACCCATAAAGCGCTTATTTACGCCGCACGTTAGCATGCACACATATAGTAATATGTAAACATAGACATGCATTAATCCTGTGTCAGAGGTGTCAAATAACTCTGCTGATGAGTTTAACCCTCATGTAGCAGATGAGTGTTACTCATGTATCTCATGTATCTCATGTATCTCATTACTCTGCATGTGCTGCAGCACCCGAGGGACACCAGTTAATGTCCAACTATCCCCATCTGTGTGAGGCTGAGAGGGGTGAGCAGGGGACAGGCTGGATGTGGGATCAGGACTGTGTAATTCTAACTGAAGGCTGATGAGTGCACGCTGGTCTGAACGCACAGCGTGGAGTTCAGGTCTCCAGAGAGCTGCAGTCAGAATGGTCAACACCAGTTACACCACAACAGGGTGGGAATGAAGAGAGGAGAGACTTCAGCTAAAACTATGAAAAGGGGAACAGTGAGGGGGAAAACACAGACATGAAATGCATGAATACAATGAACACACACACACAGAGTGTTGCTGCCACTCACCAGGCAGCGTCCGTTGACACACACCGCTCCCGGCTCCTTGTCGCAGGCCGTCCCATCGAGCACTCGGCCAAAGTTGTAGTAGAAGTTGTGTCCCAGGGCCAGACAGCTCAGCTCACAGGGGTTAGATCCTGCAGGAGGAGATCTCCAGTCAGTCACTCATTCAGGTTATTATGAGAAAACAGGAGAGGACAGAGAGGACAGAGAGGACAGAGAGGACAGAGAGGGAGGAGGCTGAGACAGAGAGACAGGCAGCAGGTGAGGAGAAACTAGCAGATGTCATGAAGGAAACTCATAGCCCTGTGTGGATTAAACACCCAGCAGGCCTCACAGTGGACGAGAGAACCACGGCAGCCTGAAAAGTTTATCACCTCACTGCTAACAATACAGTAACTACAGTTACACGTGAGGGACAACAGACAGAAAATATACCTGTAGGGGTGAGCGACCATCAGACCATCGTATGAACGCATAAACTCTAAACATCTACAAGCCTGCAGACTGCACACATGTGTGGAACATTCATAAAAACACAATGTATGGAAATAACCATCTGCCTCCCTACTGTACAGCCTCTCCCGTGTCTAGACCGCAAGCGAATCAGATGTGTATCACGGGTGTTTTTGGACATGAGGGGTCACGCCGCTTCCCAGCATTGGACGCTTGATGGGCTGCTACTATAGGCTCCTGTTTGGATGAATGCTTTCACTCGTGGGCTGCTGCTCCTCCCGGATTTCAAATCGTCCGGCTCGTTTGGAAACTATTTTTCTATATACTTCACCGAAATGTGTCTCTGAAAACATTCAAGGCGAGAGATAAGCCACACAGTTGCTGAATCTGTCGTAATTTTAGATCGACAACGGTTAGTTTAAACGTTTTTCGGGAGTTTCCAGAGGCGGCGAGTTGTCTAGACCTCAACTTTATGCAAAGGAGGAGCAGCCAGTGTGATGGTCTGGATGCGTTGCATGGCTGCTTACATAGACAATGAATGGGAAAGGACGGAGCCTGTGGACACGTACATCTATCCATCACACATCTCACGGAAGAGATACGCTCTCATGTTAATGTTGTCTCACGGGTGGAACTGCGACCTGAAGCGTTTATTTATGCTTAAAGTCTATTTTTTTGACAATACGTGCGTAAACACGATGGTGATACCCAATAAAACTACTTCTACTTTACAACATTACTACACTGTACTACATATTTTAGGATTTTATAATTTTAATTATTTAACTTTTATCATATTAACTGGTATTGGACTATTGACTTGTTCTGACGACACTTGATTTAAATCTCAAGTCTTGAGTTTTTGATTGGTCTTCTTGACTTCTGGTGGCACAGCAGCTATGACGGCTTTTACACAACTATACTTATCTGTTTTCTATCTACTGCCAGTAAAACGGGAAGAATTAACCACTTTGTATTGCAGAAAGATTGCAGTGCATCTACACCACTGTTGTAAAAACCTTCTATCTCCAAAACAACAAGTCCTCAGCAGCTGAACGGTGAGTTGTGTTCACTGACCTCCATAAAAGGTGGTCCATCTGAAGGAGTTTCCAGCCACCAACGGTCTGTCATTGAAGGCAGCACACTGCATCTCTCTGAAGTCCTCCGAGCTGGGGGGGCACTCCTGCACACACACACAATTCCCTGAAAGTTTATCTCAAACTCAACCTTAACAACACACAAATCAGTGTACGTGAGGAAAGCAAGCCAACGAGTAAAGTCAAGAGGAAAAACACAGAAGGCTCTTCTCTTTTTTCATCTTCATCTCATCTGATCGTTCCAACACACGGATAGTTTCACAACGACATGAACATCTGGAATGAAGCTAAGTGGTGAGTGAGAGTGGTGTGAAAATGGTCGGCAAACGCTGCTTTGTTTCAGGTACGTATCATAACAACAGCTTGTATATCCGCCGTCCTTTAGGTCTTCCGGTTTCCCTTTTTGAATGATGAATACAGACTACCGCGACCTGCTGGTATGGAGAGTTAGGGTGCATTCACACCAGATCCAGTGGTGTCCACCCATTCATTTTGAATGGAAGAAGCCGCGGAAAAGTAGAGACAGAATCAACTTTCAGAGAAACACAACGTCACGCTGCGGTGGCCAATCACGTAACCGACGATCTAGAGCTATACAACCCAGCCATGAGGCAACAAAAGACGTTAATTGTCGCAGTTAATGGGCCATTAAAGTGACTCTTCCACATCGCCTCACAACCCTGCGTTAAATCGTTGCAAAGCCTGATCTGGTGTGAATGCAGGCGCAGAACGTATGTGCTAGCTGGCCATCAGCTGTAGTCTTTGTGGTGTGTTCAGGCAAAAGTCGGCCCTCGTTGCCGCTAGTTCTTTGATGCTTGTTTGAAGTGTCTGGGCCTCAACCCCAACTCTTGCCCATACTTTAACCCTGTTGTAATTCTAATCTTATACTTAAAATAGGCTTATTGGGTAGAGCAGGTCGTCCTTTAACCACAAGGTTGGGGGTTCGATCCCCGGTTCTTTCTGACTGCATGTCAAACTGTCCTTGAGCGAGACACTGAACCCCAAGTTGCTCCCCGGGCGCTTCACAGCAGCCCACTGCTCCTAAGGATGGGTTAAATGCAGAGGACAAATTTCATGTATGTACCTGTATGTATACAATGATTCAAATACAAATGAATAACCTTGTGGTGAGTCAGCAGATGTCTCAGCGTGAACAGAAAGAGTTACTTCATGTTCATATCATGACTTGCAGCAGAGAGAGAAGTCGTGAATTTGCATCCATTCATTGAAGCTGTGAGATCATCACGGCGTACAAACTGCCACATGCTCACACACTCCAGCATGCTTAAACACGCTGCGACCCATCTGTGTGTTTTTCCTTTAATCAACACGGGCCGCAGCGACTGGCTGTCCAAACACACCCAACACGCAGCCCAACGTGTCTGACACACATCCGCTGACCTCACAGCACAATAGCAGGTCTGATACTCGACTGTTCAGAGATAAATCCCAGAGTTCAGAGCGGCAAAGACACGAGTTAATATGTCGGTGAAATTCCAGATCACACCCTGAAACACCTGCCCCGAACACACACACACACCTTCCAGAGCAAACAGCAGCCGTTGTTCTACAGTGTTTGCATCGAAAGTGGGTTTTTCATTCAGTGTGAAAAGCTTTGAGCTTGACTGACCTTGGTGTTGCAGATCTTGTATTGTCTGGGATCTCCTGAACACGGTCCGCCCACCGGGTTCCTGGGACACAAGAAGAAGAAAACAGAGATTTAAGAGACTGAGAAAACACAGAAGGAAAGAGTTTTCACTATCAGATGGAAACTATGTCGTCATTGTGCAGGCGGCTGTCACGTCTGGTTGGACAACAAGTTCTCTCATACACAAAGCACATCTCCCACACATGGGACTCACACATTTGTTAGGATTAATCAACAATAGGTGAACATTTCATTTAAAAAAAATATTGTTCAGAAAAAAGTAGTGAAAAATACCGGAAAAATATGTGACAAATGTCCGAAAAATAGGTGAAAAATATTAGTGAAAAATGTCCCGAAAATATAAGTGAAGGGTCTGAAAAATATTAATGAGGAATGTCAGAAAAAATATATGAAAAATATCCAAAAAATATGTGAAAAAGATTTTAAAAAATATGAGTGAAAAATATCTGAGAAACATGAAAAAATGTCAAAAATATATGTGTAAAACATCCAAAGAATGTTTGAAAATTGCTGATATTTACCTGGTGATGCAGGTGCGCGTCCTCACCGAGGCGCCGCTCCCACAGCTGCGTGAGCAGACAGACCAGCCGCTCCACGCCGCCCACTCGTTCCGGAAGTGCAGCTGCCGCCGGGCGCGCGCCGGACGCCCCGATGCCGCCTCGCCGGAGGGATGCCACCCAGAAACCCACGACTGAGACACAGATGACAGAGAGAGACACTTTAATGCTGAATACTTATTATACTACTTATTTGTGAGTTACTTTTTAAATAAATAACATTTTGATAACTCAACACAATTATTGATAAATTACAAATCTTTGCATTTGCATCTTGATACGTTCACAAAATCAACACTGATTAGTTTCTATTCCAGCTGCTGGTTTCTGTTTACAGTATATTGTATTTCATGCAGTCAGTGACAACTCTCTCTCTGCTCTACTGCGATCGCTCTGCACCATCACTCTGCAGTGTTGATCTGCATGTTCAAAGCTGTCAGCAGCTCACAATCCCTGCATGTATAAGAGGAAGACAGAGAGACCACAGTGGTGGCAGAGTGACAGGAGATCATTTGTGAAAAAGGAAAAAGCATGCTGGGTGACGCCGAACAAAACCCCCACGTTATTTACAGCCAAGAATCCAACAACAGGCGGATCCACTGAGAGAGTAGATGGTATGAAAACCAACCTTGTGAGCCTGGTGGATCAGGACCATCAGAGCCAAACAATAAAAGTGATTAGAGAAATCTCAAACACATTCCTGAGTGTTTGCCCCGGAGGAGGACTGACAACTGGCAGCGTTCCCAACGCTTTCTCATACAGGAGCTGGATCACACACACACTTCTTTAACTCTTTTCACACACACACACACACACACACTCAACAACTGCTTCAGCTACCTTTCTATCAGGAGGGGCTGAAGTCATCTGGAGTATCTGCTGTGCAAGATGAGAGTTTACGCTCAGCCCACATGTGAATAAGAACATGTGCAAAAACAGCTGTTGTCCTCGTTTCCCACCACTTTCCTCAATTAATATGCAAATTTATGCAGGATTCTCCGCTGTATAATCACATCTGAGTGGTGTAAGTAGGATGTTTCTGTCATGTTCTGCACTTAATTTATTATGTTTACAAAGGGCTGCTAATTCATTAAAATATTTGTATCATTCAAAATGTACCTTAAAGGGAGATTTGTCAAGTATTTAATCCTCTTATCAACATGGGAGTGGACAAATATGCTGCTTTATGCAAATGTATGTATATATTTATTATTGGAAATCAATTAACAACACAAAACAATGACAGATATTGTCCAGAAACCCTCACAGGTACTGCATTTAGCATAAAACAATATGCTTTACATTCACACATCTGGAGGTCAGAGGTCAAGGGACCCCTTTGAAAATGACCTTGACAGTTTTTCCTCGACAAAATTAGCTAAATTTGGAGCGTTATTTAACCTCCTTCTTGACAAGCTAGTATGACATGGTTGGTACCAATGGATTCTTTAGTTTTTTTTAGTTTCATATGATGTCATTATCTTCACTCTAGCTTTAAAACTGAGCCCGCTATAACGTTTAAGGTTGCGTTAATGCATTAAAATAATTAGTGGACTTAAAACTAATTTGCATTAACACGTTATTATCACGTTAACGTTGACAGCCCTACTTAAGAAACAAAAACGTCAATCAAATGTTAAATTTTCCCACTTCACTTGTATCAGCGACCCCCATCTCGTGCACAATGACACTTAAATTATTACATTTTAGTTCCTTTAGTAAATTAGTAAATTCCAATTATAATAGTTTCCCGACTCATAATGCTTCTCGTTCTTCAACAAATCCAAAATGACGGTTATTGAAAAAGGGTCTATTTTTGTCAACAGTCTTGCACATTCCTCTGGTCACAGCTATTCATACTTTAATATATGACACAGTTACACAAAACACTTTCATACATGTATGCACACAAACACTTACAATACTCCCACTAACAAAAACAACTAAACGTCTGTTTCATACGTCTCGTGTTAACGTGTATATTTCGTTACACCTTGCTCTGTTTAATTTGTCACCTGTTTGTACTACAGTATGTCACACTGACAAAATCAAATAAAAAAAAGTGTGTCTACTTTTATAAAACATAAAATGAATAATAATTCATAAAACTATTACGGTAAGGCGTTTTGAACATCCACCTCTGTGATACAACTACAACATCCTCAACATCCTAAACCTCAAAACTAACAACACTTAACTGATCATCTGCGTCTGACTGCGCTGACATTCATGTTGTTTCAGCGGAAACACTGAGGCTCTTTGACTTCGTGACTTTGTGGCGCACGCACGCCCGCCCGCTCGCACGCACACACACACACACACAGTCAGCTGAGAGCGACCTGTGCTACGACTCTCCATCATTTTCCATGGCAGGGTCACCTGAGGTTGCCCTCATTAGTGTTACCGCCGCTCAAATTAGCGTTGATAACAGTTGGAGATGGGGTGAGCTGGCTTTCTACATTAATGACAGTGACCTTTGACCTTTACAATGCACAACCCCCCCACACCACCTCCCTTCTTTCACATAAGAAAAAAAAGTCTGCTCTTTGACAAGCAAACTGCATACAATAACAGAGACAAAGACAGACTCTACAGTCCAACACGCAGGTGAACAGTAACGCTGTCTCCCACCAGTTCTCCCAGTCTGTCAGCAGACCAGTTCTCCCAGTCTGCAGAGACAGACACGGCTGGAAAAACTCTACACTATGAAGCCAACAAGAGGACAACTGCATCCACAATCTTAATAATCTGATTATGTGCAAAAAAAACCTGCACATCAGCTCAGATTTATCATCTTAAAAATGACTCTTAAAGGTGCAGTGTGTAGGATCTGGTGGTATCTAGTGGTGAGGTTGCAGATTGATTGACGCAAAAATGTGAAAACATGAATGTCCCTCTCTAGAACCAGTGTTCGGTTGTCCGTTCTGGGCTACTGTAGACACATTCTTGCCAACCCTCCCAATTTTCCCGTGAAACTCCCGTTTTTCATCGCCCTCCCCCGTTTTCCTCCCAGGGTCACACTTCTCCCGTATTCCTCCAGATTTATGGCAAATTTTTACACCTTTTTTCCCGTTTTTGTTATCTCAACCTGTTTCTGGCATTGTGCAGCTTGTATAATCCTTACTGTTTCCACCTGGAGGACAATAGAGCTACACCAACTGTCTTTTCTTGGCGGAGGAAAACTGCTCGCAACACTGCGGCGTGGTTTGAGCTGCGTCGCCGCACATCACAGCATCACGGTAAAGCCGTCGTGGCGTGGTGCAAGCCATTGGAAATAACGTGTTTCAGAGCTCAGTGGCGTCGTGGTCGCGATGTCTCTGAAAGGACCTTCAGTGAGTGAGAGAAGGCGAGGGAAATTGGGAGTACTAAGAGACAGATATAATCAAGAAGGAGCAAAAAATGAATGAATGAATGAAAACTGATGAATATTAGTTTATGCCAAAGATTCACACAAGTTTTCTTTCCTGAGAATTAAAAGTAAAATTAAAAGCAGGCCTATTTAACAAAGTATGCTGCTGCAGTGTACTCATTATTTTGTTATTTTCATTCTTTAAAAGTCGGAATGCAGGAAAACAAAGTCTCTGAAACTCCCTATTTGTTCTGGGGGAGGAACCGCAGATCCTCCGCTTTGGTTTTGAAATCCTCCCTATTCTGATGTTTCAAGGTTGGCAAGTATGAGTCTAAACATGGTGGCCGGCTCTGTGAAGAGGACCCCCTCTCTTATATTCATTATACACTAAAGAAAACATACTTAATATGTATATTACATTTCTGCCAACACATCCTCCTAAACGCTACACACTGGTCCGTTAAGTCAGACGTATGCTACTGCCACTGACTCTTCCACAGAATACACACAGAACACCATCTTCTCCTTTAGTGTACTATGTCCTCACTATTTTGTTTTAATCATTATTGATCAAGTCCTGTTTGTTTTCTTATCTGCAGGATATCTAAAACATGTGTGAACAGATCTAAAGGAATTTTTTACGAGTCAAAGAACGAGTGATGATGTTTTGGTGAATTCTTGATGATGACAATTACAACAAAGTCTATTCGTACAAGATGCGTCCTCGTTGCTGTGTGCAGTTCTACCCTGAATGGAAGAACAATATGGAGCCACAGATGTGTGGAGGATGCAGACAATATGGTGTCAGTTCTGCAGCAAACTTCAGTTTCATATCGCAGCTTAAGTCTCCGTCAAGACTCCAGTTTTAGCCAAAACATGTAAAACACCATTCCAATAATATTAAAACAAGCTCACTGTATAAACTCTACAGAAAAATACACCTGTAGTTCGACACGGTTACAACCAGCTCTAGTCTTGCATTTTGCGTTTCATGATCCACTCGCTCTATTTGTCTTGTTCTCATCTGGACAACAGAGACGTTTCCAGTGCAGCTGCGATGACTGAATGCAGAAAATGTTTCAGCAATCTGAAACATCTCAAACAACATTTTTTTTTTAAACGTGGCAGTATTTAGTTTTCCTCAACGTGTCATCACGTCTGTTTAAATGACACCAGTTGAAACACGGACTCGCTGTGCAATGAAAAGCTGATCTTTAGTGTGTGTGTGTGTGTGTGTGTGTGTGTGTTGACCCTCCATACATTCCTGTGTTTGATGTCACAGAGAGCCGGTACAGAGGAGTACTACGGGTAGCTGATCTCTGACTATGTGTTGGTTATTCCAGCCGGGCCTGGGGGAGGGGGGTCCTGTTTGACTTTTTACAACAAGACAAACAGTGATGAAAGATGGACGCTGCGGTCGGAAGTAGAAAAGGTGGCGCGGCGGCAATCAGAGCGTGGAGAGACCAAGAGGAACATTACCACAAGACAAAATACCACCAGAAGACAAAACACGCTGCGAAAACAACCCAATCAGCAGCGGCGACCAGCAGACCTGCTCACATCTGACGCTGGTCAGAGGGATATGATTGGTTTATTAACTAAATGAGTTGGATTTTCCTCTCTGGAACCCCGAGAGCACGACTTCTCTCTGCACAAATTAGCTTAATCACAACATTTAACTCTGTCAAACGTAAGAAAACGAGGACGTAAAGGCAGGACAAAGTGTGGAGGCTGTGGGAAATGGCCCTGGGCCCTGACAGACGGGACCTATGAGGTCCCATCTGGTGTACTTGAAACATCCAGCTATTAGCTTTGTGTATTTGCACAACACAAAGGTTGACATCATGGCTGCCGACTGACTTGTTGTGTACAATCGCACTTTTTTATCTGTTCAAAATGTACCTTAAAGATAGATTAGTCAAGTATTTAATACTCCTATCAACATGGGAGTGGACAAATATGCTGCTTTATGTAAATGTATGTATATATATTTATTATTGGAAATCAATTAACAACACAAAACAATGACAGATATTGTCCAGAAACCCTCACAGGTACTGCATTTAGCATAAAACAATATGCTCCAATCATAACATGGCAAACTGCAGCCCAACAGGCAACAACAGCTGTCAGTGTGTCAGTGTGCTGACTTGACTATGGCTTGCCCCCAAACTGCATGTGATTATCATAAAGTGGGCATGTCTGTAAAGGGGAGACTCGTGGGTACCAATAGAACCCATTTACATTCACTGATCTGGAGGTCAGAGGTCAAGGGACCCCTTTGAAAATGTCCATGACAGTTTTTCCTCTCCAAAATTTAGGGTAAGTTTGGAGCGTTATTTAGCCACCTTTGCGACAAGCTAGTATGACAAAAAAACATTTATTTAGTCTGGCTTTTATGTAGTGTTTCATAGTTTTATAGTTTTTATTTTTAATACTTATTTAATTTATCATCACCATTATAGCGTTTATTTGACTATTTTATTTAATCATCATTTTATTGCTGATCATTATTATCTCTTTTATTCTATTTTATTTTATTAAAATTTTATTATTTGAATACAATTTGCTTATTTTGTGTAGTTTCATAATTTTATTTATTTATATTTATTGTTATTTTTATTATTTATTACTTTATTTATCTTTTATTATCTCAAATACCCATCTCTTATTGCTTTCTTACTCTAAATCGATTTTTAACACTCTATTTTTGTCAATCGTCTGTCCAGCACTTTGAATTGCATTTGACTTGTTTGAAAGGTGCTATATAAATAAAGTTTGATGATTGATTGATTGATTGGTTGATTGATTGATTGATTGATTGATTGATTGATTGACATGGTTGGTACCAATGGATTCTTTAGGTTTTCTAGTTTCATTTGATGCCAGTATCTTCACTCTAGCTTTAAAATGGAGCGCGCTACAACCTCGAAAGATTGAAAGATCAATTGCGTTAATGCGTTAAAGAAATTTATGACGTTAAAACAAATTTGCGTTAAAGCGTTATTATCGTGTTAACTTCGACAGCCCTAGTTTTACTGTACCTTTTATTTGTTAACTTTTGGTGAATGGAGACCAAAGAGACATTTTGAATTGTGTGAATGAGTGAAAACAAGAGGAAGACTAAACTCTGGCGAGACCGACCAGACGAACAGCAGCAAGTTTTCTCTGCTTCATTATTTCTCCTGTTTTACAGGTTTATTATCAGGTTTATTACACGCCCCGCGTAGTGGCGCCTGTTACACGTGCGTGCGTAGGTTTACGACATGAGAAGGAGCTGTGGTTGACGATAAATCCAGGGTCAATAAAACAGTGAGAGGTGTTGACAGTGAGCAGAAGCATTCCTGTCGAGGCCGTGCGGTGAGTTGTGTTGATGAGGGCCGGTCGTACTCACACTCTGCGGGGACGACAGGCAGACGGGAGCGACCAGCAGCAGGACGAAGGTCAGGGCCTGGCACAGAGTCAGCTTCCTGCAGATGGAGAGAGAGAAACAAACACCGTCAATCAGCTGGGAACATCACAATGTTTTACATCTCACACACACACACACAGAGGAACGCACCAACACAGAAGGGAAGATGCTGGCGTTGTTACAGCAGGTGTTTGAGAAGCAGAACGGAAGGAAACAGACACGTCTCTTCACGACACTTCAAACAGCCGAGGTCTTTAGGTCATTGATAATATCCACAAATAAGCTGCAGCCCCCTGTGGGCAGGAGCCAAGGTCAGGAATGCCCCCCCATCCAGCCAGTATCATTAATTCCCCCCCAGCCACCCCAACAGTGCCTTATTAACTCCCACACAGCCGAGAGGAAGAGAGGAAGAGACCGCCTGCCTGACTGAACACCACCTCCCCACCGCCGTCCAACTTTTGACCTCCGTTACATAAAAGATGCTAGAAAACCTGCTGCATCGGTATCACCTGCTGCTTTTACATGAAGACTTTTAATTTCACTAATAATCAGAATAAGAGCTCAATCACAGCCGGCTCAAACTAGCAATAACATGTTTACTAGGGGGAGATTTATGCAAACACACAAAGAAGCGAAAAGTGGACCTTAAGGTGGGATTGTTTTGCAGCAGCATAAAGTTTACACTGAGAGAAATATCCAAACTCAAGACTCAAGACTAGTTTTTATGGCTGCACCAACACATCAAATGGAAATATTCGCGGTGCATCATTTAATACAAATCTACCCAGAATTCAGCCTGACATGTTTGGCATCTTTGGAAACGTTGGGATCTTTACTATGATTTAAAATAAAGTTCTGAGGGTTTGAATAATGTTTGGCTGCACAGCATGAGTTTGTAATCACTGACCTACTAGCAGGTCAGTGTTAAGAGGTGCCCCATGATGGACACCAGTGCATTCATTTTGTCTTGTATACTAAATATAATAGGAAATGGTGTTTTTGACAGTGAGGCACATCCAGAGATCTGTAGGTCTCACTAAAACAAAGAATACGAGTTTGATCAGCCTTGATATCAATTAGGAAACTAGAGACTAGGGCTGTGTGTTGGCAAGAATCTGGATATACAATACGTATCATGATACCGGTGTTACAATTCAGTATATTGCGATACTGTAAGCAAGACAATATATTGTGATATTTTTAAAAATTGTCATAGTATAAAGAACTCACCAGCATACGCATAAAATCTGAGTAAATAAAAGTTACTTCTTTATACAATCAGAACAGTGGGATCTGCATCACAGTCCCTGTAACATCCGACATCATAGCACTACTTCGATAGAGAACATACACTGATCTCTTTGCCAATGAAACAATGAAATAACTATTGACTAAGTTAATCTTTGCATGTAAACTATTAATTATAAATCAATAGTGTTTTGAGGATCAATACAGTATCACAAAACATAATATTGCAATACATGATATTTTCAGTATATTCTTACACCCCTACTAGAGATCATCTGCGAAGCCAAATCGGTAGGAGTAAATAGCCCCTTCCCCGCTTCCTACCCCCCTACTTCCAGCACCTTTGCTCGGACCACACCTCTTTCTTCAAACTCTGCCTTCATTTTGATCTCAACTACACACCTGTAAAGTTTCGTGACTGCATCTTACACGGTTGTGATGCTATCGCGGTAACAAAATCTGTCCACAGACAGACAAATATAAACACCTGGCAAAGTCCTCTATCCCTCCTCTGTGGTAGTTCCCGCTACAGCAGGTGTCTCCAGGTCAGGTCCACATTCTGCCCTGATGACTCACACAGACTCAAGGTGAAATCAACACCAGCGTCGCCGTCACGGCTGGTAAACATACTGACCTTGTAGATCAGCTTGGGAACAGATACCAGGCTCTGATAGCAGAGTAAACCTCATGTATGATCTACTACCTCACCACAACACAGGCTTCATTTTGAGACCAAAAGCAGCACGTTTTTCTATATCAAAAGCAATTATAAGCGACTGTAGTACCGACACAGTGTGAGATACGTCTGAGGTGCTACCAGATACCAGATAAGCCTTTTGTTGAGTGTTTTGCTCTACCAGCTGCCTCGTCTCTTTCTTTACCTCCGGGAAAACACGGCGAGGAAACAGTGATTCTCCGTCTTGTTTCTCTGATTCATCACAGAACAAGTGCCTTTTCTGAGAAGTGCCGGTGATTCTTGGAAAGCCCCTCTCTTTGACTGCTTCCTGGCACTGCTCTGCTAACAGTGTGTCATATATACGTTTAAGGGTCTGTTTTGTGATGAAGCATGAAGCGACTCAATCTTCTCTGTTTCTGACCTTCTCTCCCACATCTCCATCATTTATCTCTCTCGGTCTGCTCCCTCTCTTTTATCTCTCGCCGGGCCGTAAACACAGCGTTTGGCTCCGTCCCAGGTCAGTAGTTGCCCTGTCCAATTAAACGATACACATCTCCCTCACACTCGGCTGAGCAGCCCTTCCCTTCAGCGCCCTGGGCTCCCGTCCTGGCCTTACATGGGGGAATTCATATCGGAGGAACAAGGAAGGTCGTGCTGACCGTAAGAGGCGATGGGCTCATAAATCACGATTGATGTTCAAACAGACTTTATTCTGCTTCCAGCGTCTCAGCTGCAGGACTAAAGGACCATTGTGTGCATGCACGTCTTACCTCCTGAACCACTGACCAGTTTCTAATACTGTTTTAAATATCTATGTATTTTACTACAGTTAAACACTACATGAGTCCTGTAATCCATCACAGGTCTGCATGCTTTTTATCAATGTTTGATTGTGAGTTAACACAGTTTACATCCAGTTTGATTTGAAAAGTCTGCACTGCATTACCTCATAATAATTATAGTGTAACTGTGACAAAACTAAATGCACACTTGATGTCTAGTTGTGATGAATTGCTCTGCTCATTCATTTTTTTATTGCTCTGTAATTAAAGGAAACCGGCTTTATTGGATGCCGATTCAATATGCATTGTGATTTTTAACTATTGCGAGTCTACAAGTATTGCAATTCGATATTACAATTTATTGCGATTTTTGTTAACTTCACCTGAAGTCAAATATATCAGTCATTGTCAGGAATTATGAAGCATTGTGTGTTTGTAGCATTCAGAAATGTAGCTATTTCAAGGTACAAATATGGGACTTTAACCTGGGAATATCTCTAAATGTTAAAAACTTTAATGGCGGACGAAACATGATTGACACAACAAGAGGTCGTATTTATTTTCAATAATGTTTGTGCATTGTTTGGAAGCATTTTTACAGATGACCAACACTTAAAGTTTGTTTTTGAAGTGATGCACAAAGCTACAGATGTCTCCAGCGTGTTTTAAACATCAGTGGTAATGAGCAGGGTGAGCATTCATAAAGCTAAATTATATGAATACTGTTGTAATCCATATAGATGAAGTCATTTCTTTCCCTTTCACTTGATCTTTGGCTCCAGTTTTAGCAGTTCTGGTCACCGAGTGGTCGCCCCCCCCCCACCCTACAGGGTCCCCCACAGAGGTGAGCAGGGGTCAGCCCGCCTCCTCCGGCTCTCATTAAGACTATAGCAGCACATTAGTGAATAGCTCCGGGGCAGGCAGAGGGAAATGACTTTAATCAATACGAGACTCCTTGTTTATTTTCACTGACATTAGTCGCTCTCATGACCGAGGAAGAAAAAACACACACCGACCCAAACAACACCCAACTACTCCTATCATTAAACAAATAACAGAAGAAGACTGAAACCACCAAATCAATTAGCTTTATCTGAACGTCGCTCTGAAATTGAGTTGGGAATTTCAGAATATTCTCTGACATCCTATAAGCTAAACGATTAATCTGGAAAACAATCAGCAGACTAATTGATAATGGTAATAATCAGCCCAAACATCCTGGACGTCATATTTTCCCACGTACACTTTAATAAAAGCACCATAAATTAGTATTATCTCTTCCAAAGTTTTGTTTTCAGACCTGTTTGCTTGTTTGTATGTTAGTTAGTGGAGTACATCGTAAAATAAAATAAAGTCAAACTTTGATCCCCATAGATCTGTGCATTTTGGTATCTGAAATGATTAATCGATTAATCTATTAGTCGATCAACAGAAAACGAATTGGCAATCGATTAATAATTTGGATAATTTTTGGTAATAATTCTCTGATTCCAGCATCTCAAATGTGAATATTTTCTTCTTTTCTTAGTTTTCTGTCATCGTAAACAGAGTGCCTTTGGATTTTGGACTGACAAAGCCAGATATTTGGAGACATTACTTTGGGCTTTTGGGAACTGTTGATGGACACTTTTCACTTTCTTCTAAAATTTTCGCTTGATTTGACTGATGTGATCGAGGTGTGTATGGTGAACACTGAGGTGGAAAGTTAGAATATTTATGTTAAATATTAAGTTTATTGATAATATATATATATATATATATATATATAGTATTTACTTCTTCCTACTCCTTTTTCAGACGTGCAATATTTAATTATGTTGTTAATGAGAGTTTGTTGTATATGTTTGCTGGATATTGTTGTTCTGTTTCCTTATAGTCTATATAATATTTTCATATTTTTATATTATTATTTTTTACATAATCAAAATAAAAAATCTAAATCTAAAAAATAATATATGCAATAAATTAATATCACTTTGTATTTTGATACAGATTTGGATTTTTAAAAAATCTAAACATTTTGTATTATAATAAATTTGATTTTTGAAGATTGTGCAGCTTCAGTTCTTCCTAATTATGCCTGAGAAACTCTGGTTGTGTTAAAGGTGCAATCTGTAGGATCTGGCGGTATCTAACGGTGAGGTTGCAGAACCAACTGAAACTTCTCCCGTGTGCCAAGCGTGTTGGAGAACTACGGTGACCGACGCCAAAACACAAATGTCCCTCTCTAGAGCCAGTGTTTGGTTTGTCCGTTCTGGGCTTCTGTAGAAACATGGCATCTAGCTCCGTGAAGAGGACCCGCTCCCTATGTAGATATAAACGACTCATTCTAAGGTAACGAAAACACAACGATTCTTATTATGTGATTATACACTAAAGAAAACATACTTATTAATATTATTTCTGCAAATAGATATCCCTAAATGCAACACACTGGTCCTTTAAGTCTCAGATGAAGATCACCTCTAAAATCAAGTCCACTCCTCTCCATCCAGCCTCAGCAGCAGCAGTAGAGGTGGACGAGGCTCTCCACCCTCATTGATAATTCCTCAGTAACCTTTGCTATAAACACACCCTGACAGACAGGTAGCTCTCACAGTCCCACCCTGCACAAATAAACAACAGCCCCATGCTGTTATCATGTAATTACATTGTGCTCTGGTTCAGAGTGCATCGCAGGTGAGAATGTGTCCTTTAACCTGGTACGAGTCACGTCAACACCGGAGACACCTGACTGAAGATCTCTGCTCCTTCAGCTTCTTTGTGAGGGTCTAAGTGTTTCTGTATGGGGGACCCACAGACGTCTCTTTTGTCTGCACACCCACCACGTTCGCAAAAGCAATACGTCTTCCAACCAGGGGGCCGGTGTTAACCTTTGACCTGCCCGGAGATTTAGCTGTGACCCACCCAGCGTTCGGGCGAGCCCGGTGGAGGGTCTGATGGTTATATGGAGCTGCTGAATGAATTGACACAACCTTTAACAGATGTTCAGTGTGAGGGCTCTGCGCTCAGCTCTGACCCCGGGGGTCTGTGGTGACTATGAATGAGGCGGCAACAATCGGACGCTCGGCGGCCTCGGTCAGCCCGCATTGACACAAAAACCAGCCTCTTTGAACACAAGTGGAGGGCCTTTGTGCTTCAGCAGCTGCCTCACTTGAAGACGCAGTAAAACACTGTAACAAAAAGAAATCAAAGACTATTGTGTATCTGCACAAAGCACCCAGAGAGCGTTGTGGTAGATGACTAAATCAAAGACAGACTAGGTGTCGTGTTGTTGGTTTTGTTGTTGCCAAAATGTCTAGACCCAGCCTCTTGCTCAACTATGGTTCCTTTCCCGCTTCGCTGCACTTATCTCGCTCCTTCCACGACAGGGAGAACAAACTTGGTACACCGTCATACCTCGGGGATTATCAGATTATCTTTTCACAGCCACTTTGACTGAAGCAGAGCCTCTCAGGTCATCTACAACATGGGAAACATGGCAGAGATGTACGCAAGTAATGGAGAATAACAGACAAACGGAGGGTAATCACTTCTTCTACCAGGCAGGTGCCAACAATGAGGCCAAAAAGACTCAACCTCCTGAACACATTACACATAACACTTAAATCATACATCAAAATTGTTGTCTAAAAGCTGCAAATGTAGCCGCGGGGCTGGGAGTTTCTGAGGCTTCTGTCTCCATCAGATTCATAATTACAGCTAAGAAACACTAATGGTCTAGTGGCAGAACTCCCAGATCTGGATCACCACCAAAACCAAATCAATTGTTCCTTGGCGCCGAGCCCACGTGTCCATCAAGCTTCATGGAAATTCTTTCTCTGGGTTTTTAAAACATCCTGCTGACAGACACTGAAACTCACTAACTGTGTAAAAAACACAACCCCTAATCCTGCTCTGGAGCTTTCAAACAGTAAAGTAGAGGCTTTTCATCACGTTCCTGCAGACACACAGACACACACAGAGCAGTAAACTCTTATCTGACTGAACCTTGAAACGGACTGACAGAGAGCAGGGCTCGGTAGTGAATCAAGTTCAAGACCTGGTTCAAAGTAAGCTGGAAACCGTGTTTAGAGGAGCAGGGGGGTCTTCAAAACGTTCTTCAGAGTGAATACCTTAAAGGAAAAATTCACAACCTTTTATGGGGATGTCCAATCAGTGTTGATGGTATATGTAGACTTTAGAATCAATAAATTCCTCAGTGCTGCGTTATTGACCCAGAAAGCTGAGTTTTCCTGCTCTTAGAGCCGTGCCATCAGTGCCTACATGTCCCAGGATGCATTATGTGCGAGCTTCTGACGTCTTGAGGGTCTCCGTCGGCCGTATCCTCTTGCACGGCCAATGCAGCCGCCGCCACCGGCCTCTCTCCGCTGCATTTCTTCAGCCGTATACTCTGGCTCCAATAAATACGGCTGAATATCCGAGTCACCCAAAACACTGTGAAATGCATCCTCGTCCACAACATCCTCTGCACTCATAGTTTGGGATGCAATTTTTGCTGTTGGAAACATAGCTAGTTTGCAAATACAAGCGAGGAGAACAAGGTAGTTTGAGCTGTTTTTGAGTGGCATCTAGAGCATTACGCCTGTTGTTCTTCCTCGCCTCCAACTACGTCACCGTCAGGTCAAATGACGATGCTGAATGCAGGAAGAACTACAGATTTTGCTGCAACAACTCGACTACACTTACTATCAACTCTGATTGGACATCCACATAAAAGGAGGCAAATTGTTGTATGTTACAGTAGACCTACTCTTTGTCATTTATACCTTTAAAAGCTTTTGGCAAAACTACTCCGATACTATGTCAAAAATACTTTCAATAACTATAAATGTCTCTCCCCATATCGCCATGTTTGGGTTTCCAGAAGACTATACAACCGTTACACCTCCAAGCAAGATGTTCTACTGTAGCTTTCACTACTGGCAAGACGGCATCTTCTTCACTGGAAGTGTACTAAAGCTCCCTCCAGCACTCAGTGGCTCAGTGATATCATGTCCTTTCTAAACTAGAGAAGATTAGATATTCAGTGAGAGCTAATTCTGATAAGTTCTATAATAAGTTCTATAATAAGTGGCAAACGTTTCTAACATTGTTCCACTCTCTGCGATCTCTGTCCCCTGACTGACGCTGTCTCCGTCTCTCATTCGCTTTGTTTTGTTTTCGTGGGTTTGAACTTTGATTACATCTTTAAAATGCAGAAAGCATGGCTTGTTTTTCTTTTGATCAAGTAAGTCGATTATTCGTTTCTCTTTTATTGCACCATATTTCTTAATAAAAAATATTAAACAACTAGAATGATTTTCCCTAAGTGACAAAAGTGTATAGCTATAAACAACGATTTAAACAACAGGCAACATTGACTACAAATAGTGTAATACAGAATTGTTGCTTTCTATTACGTTAGGTGACTCACAGTTGGAGCACTTCACAGCCTGAATGGACAAGAACCTCTTTTGTTGAATCATCAGTAAGAAACGATGAGCAACCGAGAAAACATCTAACAAGTCAAAGGTGGACGTAAAACCTTAAGAAGACTTTAAGGTGGAGACGTTAACTATGACTCCCACGGTGCACTCCAGTAAAACAACAATCAAAGACCTTTAAAGTCTGTTACATGCACCACCAACAGCAAGCAGAAGCTAAAGCTCACGCTGTCAAGAAACGTAACAAAACCTCCTTTGCTTTCAAATTCCGGCTCAATTTCAGATGAATTCGGCAACTGTGGTGAAGAGTTTTCCCTTCCAGATGAAACAATTAATCATTTTGGATTTAACTACAGCTGAGATTCGTCCCTGTGACTGGCTTCTTATCCAGCGCAACTAAGGTAGAGCTGTCCTCAAACCAAAGAAAGTCTTAGTTGACTAACACTCGAACCGATTAGTTGATTTAATCGACAGATTTTCAGTTTCTCCACAAAGAATCGCACAAAAGCACCACTTTATATCTGGTGTTTACCAGAGATGAGCTCATAAGTTTCTTAGAAATACATTTTTCAGCATGAAAAAAAGCATAAAAAACTACTAATTAACTAAAGAAATCGTAGTAGACTAATCAGCTCTAAACTACTTATTTAGAGCCATCCACAATACCTAAATGACAGACCTTTCTGTACCTGGGGCAGATGGGTTTTTTCCTCAATAAAACTACTACCTTAAGTTCTTTCATTACCTCTACCTTTAGTTCAGGCTGAGTTTACTACTCTATAACTTTACTGTGGATCAGAAGCTCTGTGTGCATCTGGGCTTCATTACAGTCAGAGCCTGTGATGGTACATCTGTAGAAAATGAGCTTTTCAGCACAAAAATGTTTTACCTAAAGAACATCAGAAAGTGTGGATAACTTTTTTGTGTTTATTAGATTATAAAATAGACAATTAAGCCGAGTTAACAAAGAGGTTTTTTTTATAACTACTACGCTCCACATCCACAGGGAGGAAAAGCATTGAAATTCCTCCCCGCGGGAGAGAGTGACATCATAGTATGTAACACCAAATTAGAGTCCTCGTTTTGAAGCTATATGCTCAGTGTTCCATGGTAAGAAGATTAAATCTGCTCATGGGGCGGATGGGCTCCTTCCCAAACAAACATTCCTCCAAAGAGCTATCAGAGAGACAGAAAGTGAGCCCTTAGCCATATCCTCCTCTCTCCCTCTTCCTCCTCCTCCTCCTCCTCATCTCCGTGCAGGCTGACAGACAGCCGACACATCTCTCCTGACACATTACATCCAATGCAGCCCATAAAAGGGAAAATCACTCTTTAACATCTTGGGTGCAGAGAGAACTGTTGGCATGTATTGTTTCCACTGAGAGGAGTGACCCGGGGTACGGAGGACGGAAACTGCCAAAACCAAAAGTATCGTCACGTGCCGTTGTTGCTACATGGCGCGTTTCCAGCGGCATTCGCTCTGAACGAGCTAAACCTTGGAAGGGAGACTAACGGTGAGTCGGCAAAACAGTTCAGCTTCAGACGGTTGATCTGCACACCTGTACCAGTACGAGGCAGCGATGAGGGGATCAGCAGGAGGCCGACGACCCGTTGCACGGAGCCGGGGATGAAGACTGGAGTGTAGCTAGCTGGCTAGCATATAGTCAGTCTATGCACTCTGACCCCGTGACATACGTTGAGTGACAGCACCCTCATTTGCATAATGAGGCAGAAATGCATACAGATGTGCAATGTGTGAGGTAGGCATATGACGGTGAGGAAAATTTCCCACCGGTTAATAAACTTGTGACAACACCGGTGTTACGGATTACACCGGACATTTTACATGAAAAGACAGCGCTCAATATGTGTGGATGGATTTGTGTCTGGCCTCTCTGGTCCAGCTTTCGCTGCGAGGCCGCAGGCTTCCACCTGCCGTCGCTGCGCCGAACACACCGGCTGACCGCTCCGTTCTCCGCACGGCGACTGCCTCATTAGCGTTATGGTTCCCTTATAGCATTGGGTTTAAATCGGACGTATTGCCAAATAGGTGCTTTTGCTTTTCGCTTTGACATCACATCCTCCGCCATCGTCTTGTCTGTAAACTCTCTCTCGTCCCGTGTGTGAAATCTGACTCCTGCTACTCTGAGCTGAGACTTCGTACGGAGCTGACACTTTCACTTTCAGTTTGTAGCATCCGTCGTCCAACTATGTATTGATAACACACCGCGGATACGCCAAAAAGAACTAAATGGGTTTTATTTATGTAAAAAAGAAAAGCAAAACGACCGTGGGGATGGTGGGTACATAATGTAATCGTTGTGTGCCCGACCACCGTGTAACACCGACTACCGCGGCAAGCCTAGTATGAAGAAATATATAAATAAAAGAATACAGAAATTAATAAATTTAGGGAAATAAATAAGGGGTGAAATGCAAAGGGAAAGTTGTGCAGAAATAAATGAATAAAAAATTCATAAATATATAAAAAAAAAACATACATTTAAAAATAAATAGAAAATAAAAATAAATGCAAAAATAAATGAATAAATTAAAGAAAATTATAAAAATAAATACATAAATAAATAAAAGGGAAAATTAAAAAGAAGAGTAAATAAATTAGGTAATTAACACAAAGATAAATAAATAAAGAAGCAAATCAAAACAGAAATATCAATTTATGTCACATTAAAAAAATAATTAATGGCTACATTTATGTTTAATATTAGTTTTGCTACATTTAATATAATATTTATTTATTTATTAATTTTTTTATTTTGGCAGGTTCCGTCCTCCATACCAGGTGACCAGAGGTTGTCAAGGTGAGTTTAAGTTTACGATATAAAGAGACAGATTTAGAGGAATTCAGTGCGACCCTCTGCAGTCCCCCTGTGTTTGTGTTCTCTGCTGCAGGGATGGGATTAGATCAAATATGAGCTGGGTATTTATAGGCCTCTGACCTTTAGGAGATAAAGGTAGTGAAGCAGGATGGGAGGAATGTAGAGCCAGGAGTTGCAATATCACAGATACTGTATGGCAGGAGGAGGATTACCTCACCCGCTGGCAGGAAGTAGTTCTAACCAGACTGGATATGACTTCTGCCCCCCCCAGAGAAAAACCTTCACACACCACAGGGTTATCTAAACCGCTTCAGGTCAAGTTCCTCTCATGCAAAAGTCAAACGATGCCTGACATGTTGCAAGTATGCACCACATTTTCCTGCATGATAAAGTGCAAAACAAACAGCTTCCAAGTAACTTTTGGGGGGAAAAACTCTCAACTGTCTCTGGAATTTATCACCTCCCATCCTTCACTGTACCGCAAAAACATGTTCAAGGCTTTGCAGCTCCTTGCAAGAAAAAGGTAAATATTTAAAGCCACCACACAAGAATTTTCAAAGAAGCTGGACGCAAGTCATTTCAATACAAAGCTCCATCAGACTGGAATGATCTTCCTCTTTTTCTGAGATCTATTACTTCTTTCCGTTGCTTCAGGACATCTTTATTTTCTCATCTTAAAGGTCCCAATTTGTGCTCATTTTCAGGTTCATACTTGTATTTTGTGTTTCTAATAGAACATGTTTACATGCTGTAATGTTAAAAAAATATATATATATTTTCCTCATACTGTCTGCCTGAATATACCTGTATTCATGCTCTGGCTGAAACGCTCCGTTTTAGTGCATTTCAACGGAATTGCGTTGCTAGGCAACAGCTTGGGTCCATGTTTACTTCCTGTTAG